>NW_019264872.1:862819-932173 GCF_002742605.1 Olea europaea var. sylvestris
TATAGGTTTGGAATTCTACAAACGTTAATGGTAGATCACGGAACATCTTTGAATGGGGATCAAGTGAACAAATTTTTGAGCGAATTTGAGGTTAAATTAGTAAATTCCACACCATACTACGCTCAATCCAACGGACAAACAGAATTTTCTAATAAGATTCTAAAAAATATCATCAGAAAGATGATAGATGAAAATGCTAGAAATTGGCACGAATGTCTGAACAAAGCCTTATGGGCTTATAGAATATCACCTCGGTCAGATACCAAAGTTACTCCTTTCCAACTTGTTTATGGGCAGGAGGCCATTTTGCTTATAGAAATCAACGTGCAATCGATTAGAGTGTGCTTGCAACATAAGTTGAATGATAATGAGTATGCCGAATCACTAGTTCAAAATTTATTGGGGTTAGACAAATTAAAGTTGGACGTCTTAGATAGATTGCAAGTTCAAAAACAAAGAATGACTAAGTTTTATAATAAAAAAGTCATAGCCAAGTCGTTCAGCCTGGGTGAACTAGTTTGGAAGACGATACTCCCTTTGGATAGCAAGGATCTAAAGTACGGGAAGTGGTCGCCCAATTGAAAAGGACCATACAAAATAAACAATGTGTTGTCCAATGGAGTGTATCACTTGGAAGATTTAGATGGCACCAAATACGTGAGATTCATTAATGGCAAATATTTGAAAAAATATGTTCCTTCTTTATGAGAATGTGAACAGATAAAAATATAATCAAAATATGTTGAAGATTGAGGATAACAAGGTTAGAGCGAAATACGTTCAAATAAAGTCCTTTAATATCAAACGTTCATTACAAAGATGCGAAAATACAAATAATGGATGCTCTACAAACTACAATCAAAAGTAAGCTAATCTCCCAGTTGATCGCTGAGTAAGAGGGTGGACTAGCCTCACACCGCCTTCCTAAATGCATCGCTGCAATGGTGGGATCGCCGAGTAGGAGGATGGACTGGCCTTACCACCTTCCTAAATGCATCGCTGCAATGGCGGGCAAAGAGGCTGAGAAGCACTCTCAGCAAGCAAACTGAGAAGCACTCTCAGCAAGCAATATGGCCTGCAAGCATCCCAAAAATTGCCTTCTATCATCGACTCCTTGTAAAGGACAAAGAGACGATGGGAAGAACTTCGATGGTAAAAACTTCGCTGGTGGCCAAGAAATATTTTCTATACCTCCCACACCAAAGGTGACATCAAGGCAAATAGTAAAATGGACGGACTAAACAATCCATTTTTATAGAAAGGCGAAGGTTTCGGATCGGATTAATTGTCAGAGTGCCAAGCAATGGTAGCAAATTGATTTCGAAGAAGAAAATGAAGATGAAGATGGAAGATGGAAAATGCGAAGCATCCATGCATTTATATGGAGGTGGAGATGAAGAGATAGAATATGAACAACCACATTTCTGCCTAGTAAATGGAATAAATAACCCAAAGTTTTAGAAAAAGTGGTGGAAATATCAAAAGCAAATGGGCAAGATTTTTAGCACGAAGCAGTTAAATGCTTGAAGAATTGACGACTAAAAAAAATAAACGTCAAATAAATGCACAAGAAATTAATGTTCATTAATGATGAACAAAGTTACAAAGGGAAAATCAAATTACAAAAGAAAAAGGCATCATATCTCTTAATTACAGTCCACCCCATACTGAATGAATTCGTTCCCTAAGTTTTTTCCAATCCTCGTTCTGTCGAGAGGAAATGATGTTCAATTCGGCCACGACATCATCATCAACTTCCAATTTCTTGTACTGCTCGACCAAGGACTTAGTTCGCTCAATTCCCTGGGAGGCGTTGCGCTTTTTAGCAGCCATTCTAGCCTTACAGTCGTCCATTTTGGCGTGAAGTTCCCTCATCTGAGCGGCCAAATTAACCATCAAAGAGTGTTCAATCATGACTTCGGAAGAGATTTCTTTCAACTCGTCCTCAGCCTTATTGATCTCCATACACAAAGACTCTTTCTCAGATACGGGTCGAAGATATTGAGTACTTTTGGCCTTTAGTTCAGCATTCTTGGCCAGCAACGAAAGGACCTCGGAGTGGATAACCTTCAACGTCGCTTTAAAATCGGCAGAAAGATTGAGCGACAGAAGCGTCAGTGCTTGCTCCAAATTCGCATTCAAATGCTCAAGTTTATTCTTGTGTCTAGCAGCACTAGCCCTACCAATGTCCATATCCATGAAGGACACGTACTCAAATATCAACTGCTTGAGGAACTTCAAATCTTCCTCTGAAGAAGTAGCAGGACGATCAGATGGAGTTGGGCGAGACGTCTTGACTTGCCCCCAGGAAGCGAATAAGTCTTGGATAGAACGCACTATCTTGTCAGCATCCTGCAAAGAAAATTGTCAATATTAAAAATTCTCACTACAACGAACAAGATAGAAATAAGAATGAAGCAAAGACTACCTCATCAACAATCGTGGAAGATGGCATGTCCTCAGCCAAGTCTGCCACCAATGACTCCTCCATTCGTGAGGACTTCCCCTTGTCTGAGCGAGAAGATGTTGCCACAACGGGCAAACTCATAGGAGTATCTGCAAAAAAAAAAAAATCAAGAGCAACAAATCAGAAACCAATAGCACAAGCAAAGGTAAGGCATCAAAAAACTGAATTACCTTCTGCTTAAATGTTTGGGGGGTTAACGCCCTGGGAAGAAGGTGGCTCATCCATGGGTTGTGATGAGGATTCTGGGACTGAAGATGTCTCTTTAAGCATAGTCCCCTCATCAACCGGTTTGGTTGAAGCAGCCTCAGCAGAGGATGATGGAACAGGAGCTGTCGATGCCAAAGCCTTTGAAGGAGAGGCTGAACTTTTCTGAGAAGTCCAAAAAATCATCAGCACACAGAAAAGTTTCAAGTATGGAAAAGTATGCTTGTGAGTAAACCAATTTAATTACCTTCCTCCTGACGATAAGAGAGGTATCATCATCATCATCAACATCATCCTCCAGAATGGGAGATGCTGAGGCTGGCCGTTTGCGGCTTGGGGCACTCTTGGCTGTAGTAGGCTTGGTAGGGAGAGAAGAAGATGGACGAGCAGACTGTTTAGTGCGACGAGAAGGAGAAGGACTCCGAATGGACAAAGGAGTGACTAAAACAGGAGGAGGGGAAGAAATGCTTGGCTGGTCTAGTGAATGAAAGGCACGATTGGCGTCAGTCGCAAATAATCTGCGCTTCACTGACGGCCATAGTTGTTCAAAAAGAGGGTGAATGGCGTGGCTAGAATTGAAGGGGGCTAATGAAAAATGGCTGGTTAAAAGAAGATTGCGAGCATTTATAGCCTCTGCCTCCACCTTATTAATAGTATGAAAACGGTCAATTAAGTTCCTTGAATAGCAAGGAGGAACAGGCCAAGTTTGGCCGAAATCAAGCTGGCGAGCAAAAAATTGGGGAGCATAAATTTCTACCCCCGCCTTGGCATTGGTCCCAGTTAAAATATCATGAAATAGCTCCCTCCCGGTTAAAAATTGGATCCAAATAAGTAGGGAGGTGCTCGCGCTGTCGATAGTGAAGGGGGGATGTACATAGTTTGGAATCAAAAAAGGAGGAAAAGGAAAAAAGGAAGAGATTGAATTCAAAGAATAAAAGAATGAAAAAATGTCCCTTCTGGATATATTTACAGGAGCCAAGGGCTCTATGGCTAGCCCATAACAGCTAGCAGAGGAGTGAGAAATTGATGGAGCACCAAACAATGAAAAATAGAATCTCAATCACAGTTGAGTGAACCAAAGAGGTCCACTACCAGTGGGAGATGCACCATTCTTCAATTGAGTTTGAAGAGAGGCCATGCCTCTATAAAGGGCAGCCAAAAAGAAAGAACATAAATTCAAAGGCCTGCCACGCGCAAATTCGTGCGCTATAGGTAAATAATTTAGGGAGGGCTTTATACTTGGTACACACAAAACATATTTACAAAGCCAAACTAGAATGAAGGCCACTCGCTCAGTATGGGAAGGCTCAGCGCTCGAATGATTGTGAAATGTTTGCAGGCTTGAATAAGATTCGGTGTAGTTTTTACCAAACTTTGGGGCGCCACCAGAAACCAAGATACTAGGAAAAATGGTATCGTCCAAAGGTGGTAGATTCACCAGGGCCCCAACATCCCTTAAGGTAATAGACATGGGGCCAAGAGGGAAAATAAAGGTATTATACTCGGAAGACCAAAAACTCAAAGCAATCGAAAAGAGTGCTGAATCAAAAGTAGGGGGCGAATAGAGATTTCTAACAAATCAGAAATCCTAACGCTATCAAAAAGTGCCTTAGTGGGACCATGACCCACAAGGCGAGCATGCCACCTACGGAAAGCTACATCAGATTTAGGCCAAGTGTGAATACCTCTTTCGCGAAGTGGCCCCAGCGGCAGAGAGTTTAGAAATGGAGGGCCTTGAGTACAAGGAAACAGCTGACCCACCGCCGCCTGTTCAACTGCCTCTGCATTGTTGAAGAAAGGACCTAAGTAGAACTCATTGCGTTCAACATCGGCGGGCGCGAGAAAACTCGGAGTTATGTATGGACGACTTAGAAGTTTCTGAAAGTCATCAAAACTAAAGGAGTCGCCAGCTTGAGATTGTGAAGTAGCCATTTGAGATGGAAAGAAGTTTTTCAGGGTTACGTAGCAGGGAAGTAAAAGATGAACAGTAAATTGTGGGAGAGACGCGAAAAATTTGAGGCGTGATTTAGTGGTGCAGTGAAATGACGTGTTTGGGGGTTATAAGTGTTTGCAAAACGACGCACCTTTTCAAGTTATGGAAGAAAACAATGATTGAAATTCTTGAAAATCTCGAATGTTGCTGGAAACACAAAGTGAATATGGCAAAATTTAATAATTATTATTAATTCTGCCATATTGGGGGGTAATTGTTGACACATAAAAATTCAGCCCAAATCGAACGGCTCAAGGAATGAAGCCCAATTGGAGAATCCCCAAATCAGATAGCCCAAAGATCGAAGCCCAATCAAACAATTCAAGATGAAGGCCCAAATAGGGAGGCCCAAGAACGTGGTAACGCCATCGCCCAAGATTGCAAGTCGCCCAGAATCTGAGCGAATGGAGTGCCATGCAGTCGCCCAGAGCTATTACTCTATTCTCGCCAAAACCTTCAAGTCGCCCAAAGTCTTAACAAACATAAAGCGTTGTGGTTATCAAGAAATGCAGTTATCAAAGCAGTTAGTAAAGCAGCTCCATCACGTTCTACGATTCAAGGAATTCAATCGAAAACGGTTGAACGACAAAGAGTAATGGCAGCAGTTAAATAAGAGAGTTTTCATGACAAGCTGGCCATTATGAGGAAAGTGGGCAGTTACAGAACGATCAAGCAGTTTTTAGGCGGTTGATCACAAAGAGATCGTCCATGAAGTATAAAAGGGAGAAAAGACATAGAGCAAAAGACCGAATCCAAAACTCTCGAACAGAGAGTTTTCTAACTCATTCCTATAATATTAAAGTGCTTTCTGCAGAGTTGTAAGAGGTTAAGATAATCTTTTAATGATTCATATATCTTGATTAAGTCAAGTGGAGTAGGGAAGAATACTTTTAATAGGAGGTCACCTATGTGAGTGTTAAGTGTGGCGCTTCAATGAGAATTATTCAAAGCTTAAATTCTCTAAACACTCGCAAAACCAAGAAGGGTTCAAGGCCAAAATGAACCAAGTCATGAGAACCATGAACGATTTAGGGAAGACATTGTATGAGTATCGTTGTCTTGGCTTACATTAAAGGCTGAATAATTCAAGACGTCGTTCAGCAATTAGCCGAGTAAGTCCGATGGTATTTCACTGAGGGGGGTTCAAGGCCAGAAGCTATCTTCCCTGATGCAGTGTTTTTTCGCACCCTCTCTATATTGCATCATATCATCGTATTTGCATATGCATATCCAATTCCATTCGTGTGGGGGATTGTAGGAATTGGTTCAAATAATTGACCAAAAATTAGAAAATGAAAAGGTGTGTAAAAGTGGAAAATGAAAAGGTGTGACTACATGTCAACTTCGACCAAATATTCAAACTTGATCCGATGGTCAAATTACAAAAGTAAATAGACCAACTTATTCTAGTCGTCGAGTAGATCATCATGATATATTTGAAATCTCGAAACCAATTTCGGATGAATGAGAAATTGCGGACCAAAGTTGGAAGAAATGAAGTGTTACAACTTTTCGAAAGGATGCACGTTTTGGCCAAGTGTTGCAACTTTTTAAATATTACATGTTTTGACCCACACTACTTCATTTTCACCCTTTCTATATCTATAAATAGAACTCTATGGACATAATTTTGAGTACACCAATTGCATTGAGCATTCATTCTCTTCTTACAATTCTCTCATTTCTAATTCCATAGCATTTTCATGCATTTTCCTGGTAGAGGGGAAATTTTGTTCGAGTTCGTTGGTCGAAGTCATTTAGAGTGCTCCTATGACTTGACGTGATCGTTGTATCTAGGGAGATGATTGTCGAAAAATCGTTAGCACCGATGCGGGGCAAATTCATCTTAAGGATCAAGTGTCAAACACTTGCCTCGATCAAAAATTCATCACTTGCATCTTTCTTGTTACAATTTTCTGATTTCTTTTTATTATATTTTGATTTCGGAAAATGATTAACATTGTTTACATGTTTATGTTGCAAGGTTCGATCAAAAGTATAATTTGCTTTCGTTCAAGAATTGAAAGGGATGAATCCATATCCATGCATTCAGATTCGGTAACTTTTAAGTTTTTCTTCTCAAATTCTATTTTCGTTAAGTCGAAATTACGTTTCAATTTCATGCAAATAATCGATATGCTTCTGTGAATATAATATGCACATAATCGGTGTAAATTTTCCCAACAAAAAATTCATTTTTTCAAAGAATGGGGCTCAAACAAGGGCAATATTTTTAGTAATTTCCGAGGCATGGTAGGGAAACGATGCATTGGTAGAAGGAAAATCATAAAATAAATTATGGGGTTTTATGGGGGACATAATTTACAAATTCCAAACTGGAAAATATGAATAATTATTTGTTTAATGAAACCAAAAAAGAACAACGTAAACTGACTGATCATGATACCTGATCGAGCATAAATAAATAAAAGATAAACCCCCCGGGGCATAGCCCAGTGGTGCAAAGAATAGGAATGATGTTATCTCACGCCTTGCTGGCAACCATAGTGTGGAGATTCGATTCCTAAGACATGTAATTGAACTCCTTGTAGGCGCAGTGTACAGATAGCTCTTGTTCCCTAACTTGATGGGACAAAGCTCTAGAGGCAGGGCGGTGGGGCCCCTCAAAGTTGGGTTTCAACCTTTTTTTTTTAAAATAAAAGATAAAGACAGTGTAATTTGTTTCTAGGCCTTGCTACTTATACACTGGATTGTACCGACCCTCTCACAAGAGGGGAGGTTACGGTACACCGAGATGTCAACTTCAGTATACAAATAGAAAAAGTGAAAATTACACCAGATATCAACTTTTGACTTTTCATTTACAAAAATATCACTTTTTTAAAATCTTTGCAAAATTGTCAATTTTTGACATTTTTGCCCTTCTAAATAATTCAAATACCCTTCATATCCTTCATTAAATATAGATTTGACTAGATGAAAAAATAGTACAAAAAATTTTAAAACATCACATCTTTCATCCCACTACTCAATTGTTGACAAATTATCTTCCAATTAATGAAAACATTGATGGAGATTTTCATTTTCATCTCCAACCGACTCTAGCTCGCGCCTCTTCTAGCTTCTCTGCTCCATCCGGACAGACGACGACAATGGCCACTCCCTTACGTAGTTAGGCTGCTTCTCTTCTTCTTTTCTTTTCTTCACTTTTTCACAAATCAAAACTTGCTAGCCATTTTTTTTCAACCCTAACCGCGCTGCTACTGTGACACGTCTGCCATCTGTACGATTGTGTCTCACTTGCACCTCCGGCCAGCCACCTATTCCCAGTAAATCAGAATTGAAGATTGTTTGTCTAACCCTCCAACTTTCTTTAAATATGCAAAATTGAAAGGAAATGGAAAAAATGGTGATGTCCAAATTGGGTTTTTGTTGTTCATGTGTGATATTTTAACTTTTTACATAATTGATTTTAGATACGTGGTATGTTTGCATGTGCATGCTTTTGTTTTTCAAAATTTGATTTGTTTTTGGATTTTTAGATGTGCACATTTTGCGATATATGATGGTCATGGAGATTGGTTAGCTGCAGAGTACGCTTAGAAGCATCTTCGTGTAAATGTTATTTCAACAGGCTTATCACGTGAGCTGGTCTGTTTGTTTGATAATTTAGTGTTTTAATTATTGCTCGAATTTTTATTTTAGAAAAATGCTAGTGTTCAAAGAAGGCAGTTTGATGTAATTGGCCTAACGTTGTAATCCCGGTAATGTATTTTATATACTCTAGTCCAACTGTTGAGAATGACAGAGACAATCTGTCAGGAACGATATATGAACTGTCGGGTTGTAATGCAGTATGTTTTGAATGAATTCGTATTTTGCTTGTGAAGAACATGTATTTCCCTGTCTGAGAACGAAGCAGAAATGGTAAAGACGATGTAAGTTGAATATAATAATGTAAGTCGACAATATGATGGGGAACACCGTAGGTTGAGTGGATGTTATGAAATTGTGTTATCGTGTGCTGTCAATTGAGTCCACTATATACAATGTTGTAAATTAGAATTTATTTAATCGGGATTGAAAAAAGCATTTTTAAGTGGACAAGAAAAAGATACAAAGTTTTGCTTCCTCCATTCAAGTATTTTGAACGATCGTAGAACTGGAAGGTTAATTGTATTATATCAAAGATATTGTTATATAAAATTTTCCTTATGTCCGTTCTTCTTCATTTCTTCTACAGTTTACCATTTACGTGAACTTGATCTTTAATGCTGCGTACGTTTTCGTCAACTGTCGCGAATGAATAAAATATCTGTCGGGACTGACAGTTGAACATGTCAGGATGTTGTGTAATTGAAAAATGAAAATTGGTGCATTTTATAAGTTTCTCGCTTTGGAAAAATGGAAATTATAAGTGTGACTAATACAAGTGTCTTAATTTATAAATGGAAATTACTGAGGTTATAAGTTTCTCATTTTTTGCAAATTACAAGTCTGACCAATACAAGTACACTTAGATATTCAAGGCATCACACCAATTGTCTAGCAAATTAAATTTGAGATGTGATTAAAATAAGTTAGTGGTTGGGAACTAATTTACCTTAATTAACCATCCTCTCCGCCCAATTATAAATACCAGTGCAGGACTTCATGTTCATAAACCACCACTTGAAAGACTAGAGACGTTGTTGTGAGACTCCCATATTGAAACAGTTAGTTGATACGAGAAAATGGGTTCATCATTCTCCAGCAACGAATCATTCAACCCCAATATGCATCTGCCAATACTGGGTTCGTCCGTTGAATTTCCCATCGTTTTATTCTCGGACGATGAGGAGGTAAACGTTGAGCACTATGAATCTCAAATGATTACTCATACCTGAAATGTTGGGATTGCAACTGTAAGAATTCAGAATCGATATGTTGACATTTAATAGCATGAAAGTGGTACTGTATAATACGTAAATCCGTACAATAGTAAAAGGTCAAATCAATGGTTTCCATCGTTTTGAAGTGTTCAAATTGACAGTAAAACTGTATATCCCAACAGTTTGTAAATGTCGGATTCGATATTTCAAATGTTTAACCCGACGGTTTTGTAAACATCAAATTTGATAATAGGTCAAATTCATACAATAGCAAAAGGTCAAATCAAGGGTTTCGATCGTTTTGAAGTGTTCAAATTGACAGTAAAATTGTATATCCCGATAATTTGTAAATGTCGGCTCGACATTTCAAATGTTTAACCCGACGGTTTGTAAATATCAAATTCAACAATTAAACTATCTAAAATGTCGGGAAGCAGACGACAGTGAGTGGAACTCAGGTTTTTTCAGTATAGCACATTAAGTGTGGTCATTACTATTGAGCAGCCAAATGATAATATGAAAAGGTCAAATTAGCCTTGTCATTAATGAAAATAGTGTTTGGTTTGAATGGAAGAAATTACTCAGAACCTTAATAGTGATAATGACATTTTGTGAAGGACTCCAAAATCAAACAATTCAATGCATATTAGTTTCGAAAATCTTAAATAAATTTGTCCATATTGTATTTAACATTTACAAAACAAAAAACTATGAGTAAAATATAAATAATTTGTAATTACTAACATTTTAAAATGGATGAAGAATGTAATAGAAATGCCTTCTTGATCAATGAAAATGAAGAAGATGAAGAAAAGTTAAGGTTTGTAATTTATGTTTCATTTTTAAATTTATTTTATTCTTTTTTATTAACAAAAATTTATATTAATCAATAAAATACACATTTATTCATGTTTTGTATATAAAAATTAAATTATCACATCAAATCAATATTTTTCCTTCAAATCAATCATTAAATGCTATTAAAAATATGTCATTAAAGATAATTTGAACTTTTTCACCCTAAAAAGTGATATTTTTACTCATATAAAGTGAAAATGATAACTTTTTTAAATTTTAATTTATTGTGATATTTTTGTACATTCCCCATTGAAAAATTCTATGTTTCTAGGGTCTGTAAAATGGTGTCAGGGTTAGGAGGTAGTGCGCGTAATCCCAATGGCATGTCTTATCAACATTATTCATTGTCACCCGTGCTTTCTCCTGCTTGCATCAAATTGTGTGTCTTCTTGACATAACCTAGCCACCTCTTTGGCACTCTCTCTCTTCATTTATTAGTGGCTTTTGTTCTCTCTCTCATTCATGATCGTAGTTGACTAATGGTATGGGTTGTATTTCTTTGGCAATGAACGGTATCTCGAGTTTGTAATGGTGTGCTAAAGATGCTATCAACTTCTAATTTTGATACATTTTTTATTTTTTATCAAATGATAAATGTCAAAGTGTAACGTATACTCGCAATATTTCTTGTCTAATAAAGAAAAAAGATGGAAAATACTCACAAATTTTATGAAAAAAATGTACATCCAAATTGATTTCTATATTGGAATAATCAACCAATTATCGTGTAAAGACTCGATAATAATGCACGAATGTATTGACACAATATAGTAACAACTGGAGTAGTTTTAATATTCCGTTAGGCACCTATTGAAGTTTCATATCCCCGTGTCCAGTTGAAAGATGGTGTCAAGTAGAACATATTATCTATGATGATGTAAATTTCTTTCTTTACATGTTATCGAGAAATTTCAACGATTTGCAATCTCTATACACTTTAAGATGCCAAGTAAGACACGATCCTACTAGAAAAACTCCTATGCTAAACAAATACTCAAACAACGAATTACGGTTTATTATTCTATACTCATTTGAAATCATAAGATCATGCATAACAAGTCAATTCATTTATACAAGACATCCATAATACACGAATAGTGGTCTATTTATTAATTTTGCCATAACATTGCAGATTGTCGTTGCCAACCCTAGCCAAATATATGGAGCAACAAATATTAACATCAACAAGATTTTCATTCATTTACTAAAAATATTGAACAAATAGGTGTCTTAGCCCTTGAAATATTTATTAAGACTCTACCATATGCGATCCCTTTATGTCAAAATTCTAAAATTTGATGCTAAAAGCAAATGTAGAACATAGAAACTAGAGCTAAGCTAAACGACCCGTGAGGTCACACCCTCACATGCTCGGCGTGGATCCTCCATGAATAAAATAATCCCGACCCCTCATATGTGTGTGTTGTCTCAATCCCGCGATCATTCATGTAAGCATTGTAGTACGACTCTAGAAACTAAAGGATTATTTATGTAACACTATTCACCCATGACTTGTAGCAAAAGAGCCCTTGCATCATATTCTATGAAGCCAAATGGCTAACCCGAGTCCTATCCCGAAAGGTATCATCTTAGCATTGCACTCTCAAAAGTGTACTTTTGCCTAGGAAGTAAAATGTAAGAGAAGGTCTATAATGATGCATGTGCAAGTGAATTTTACCATTTATACAAATCTCTACAATTCAATCTTTGCCATTTAAAGAGTAAAATTAATCCCAGTTGTTCAGTTCCAGTAGGCCTAATTTTATTTTGAAAGTACTTCCGTTGGAAAATTTTAATTTGCGGTCACCGAACTTTCCATAAAATCTCAATTGAGTTACTAAATTGTAATTTATCTCAATTAGATCACTAAACTTCAATTTAGTTTCAATTGGATCACTGAACTTCAATTAGTTCAACTGGGTTATTGAACTTCAATTTTAAATTTAAATTTCAGCAATCCGTCACATATCTCACATGGATCTTTTGCCTAATAGCTGCATGGCATGCCATATTTCGATATGCCACATTTTACATGCATTAAAATAAAAAATACAACTTTTAACATTTTTATCTAATAAAGATATTGCTAGAACTTTTATTTTACCTTTTTTGATTGTAGGGAATCACGTAGTAATTACGTGAAAAAATCACGTACAAGGAGATTTTCAACTAAGAAATTTAATTAGTTTTTGAGATGAGAGGTTATGAAATATGATGGAGTGGTTAAAAATTTTTGATATAAAATTAAAGTACAGTAACCTAATTAAGTCAAATTAGAGTCCATTGACTCAATTGAGATTTTAATGACAATTCAATGACTAGAGATGAAATTTAAAAAAAAAAAGTGATGAAATTTTGAAATTGAAGTACAATAACGTAATTAAGACAAATTAGAGTTCAGGTAATTAATTGAGATTTTACTGAAAGTCCAATAACCGTAGATGAAATTTACTCTATCACGTGGCACGTGACTCCAAGGTAACCAGCGATAATATCAAGACATTTTTTATAGTTATAATATTAATTTCAAGATTAACTTGTATTAAATCGAGCCTAGAGAATAAGGTTGAGAATAAAATATAAATGAGTTGCATATATTTTAATTAGATGGAATATAGGCACAACTCATGGCAATTCCTTTGCAATTTGCAGCCCAAAACCCGAGATTAATATAAAATTATCTTTAAAAAAAAGTAATTAAGAATTTGTTGATTGATGTATACTTTAGGTCTCAAATTATATCAAAATAATCAATCACAAATACTTTTCTAGTTTAACATTAGTCATCGATCTTGACTAAGTACATGTCTTTAATTATTAGGGCACTTTGCAAATGGAGAAACGACTAAGCTTTGCTTTATTAATTCAAAATTCATATTAAAGAAATAAATTTTACAAGTTTTAAGACTTCAAATTTTCCCATCTAGGTTCAAGACTATTTGAGTTTAATGTTTACTTTTAAATAAATCTCTCTTTTTAAATGAATTTTAAATATGTTATTTTATTTATCAAGAGTTGGGCCTTGTTTAGCTAAAATAAAAGTTATGTTATGATTTTCAGTTAAAGTCAAATATTAATTTTAATCACACATTTTATAACTACTACCCATTCATTACTCAAAAAATTTATGAGACCAATTACTATTTATCTTATAAGTTACGAATAATTTTATCCCAAGAGAGACTTACTTTTCTTTCTTTCTTTTTTTTCTTTTTTTATTTCCCCTAAGGTTAAAAATAACAAGTAATTGTGTTGTGTTGTCCCTGACAAAGTCAAAATAGGAATACAATCTACCAACTAATAGAAGTCGGGACCATAGTAGCAAAATAGGCAAGATTATGACCATTGTGTTTCTTAGTCGAGGAGATAAAGTTGCAAGAACCAACACCTACCTCAGTCAGTCATTAGAGCTACAATATCATTACGTATAGAAGCATGTGGAGCTAACTATAAATCAAATAGTGGCTTTGGACGTTTTGCAATGAATCATGCTCTGCAATCACGATCAATTTTCAATTTATTTGGAAGAGAGAGAGAGAGAGAGAGTGTGTATGTGTGTGTGTGTGTGTGAGTTACGAAGAACAAGTGCCTCTGCATCTTCTTGATGACAATTGCCTCTCATCCGAAGCCCCACAAACCTCAATCACTACTCCCAAATGGTCACAAAGCATCACCTCAATTCGACACACCAATCTGCATCAGTATTACGATTGAGATTCTCAACAACGAGAGCTTCCAACAACCTATAATTACCTACTACGTTTGTGGAACTTTCACACCAATTTACAAAGTCATCTTCAACCCATTACATCAGATATTACCCCAAATGAACAATATTTTCTTAATTTTTTAATTCTCAATAATTAATTTATTTTATAAATTATTTAATTATATATTATTTTACTGTTAAAATTACTAAATCTAAAACTATATTTAATTAACTGCAATATTACATTTATTAAAAAAAAACCAAAAAAAGGATTACACTTGATACCACAATTTAAAAAATATGACATTTACACACAAAATAAAATAAATTACATATTAAAAAATATGTTAATTAAATAAAATAAGTTTAAATTGTTAAATAAGAAAAATAATATAATAGGAATTAAAATTTGTTGTAGTATAAAATGAAGGGCAAAGTAAAAATTATGAAAAACTCTAAAAATACACTCAGTGAACTGTTCATTGCATCAAATTGGTGTAGAAATTTGACTCAATGTTGGAGTGATTTTTTTACACCAAACCGATGTATGCTATGCTTGGAGATGCCTAGGAAAAAATTTATTGACATGTAATTGCATTTAGCTTAATTAAAAAACTGAACTTTGTTATCGTTTCAAGAATAAGTTAAGATATTTTAAAGAAATCAGTCAAAGTTGAACGTGCATTGCACGTTATTCTAAAATTATCAATTTATTGGAGGATCTGATGAGTCTCGAATGAATTAAAAAAATAAAATTTATTATAGAAATTTAAAAAAAAAAAAAAGAAAATTACTCAAATTGTACTCTCAAAATTCAATTTCTATAATTCATATTTTTTGTAAAGATAAAATACTATAAATGAGTAATCTTTTTATATTACATTTGATACATAAAAATTAATTGTTAATACATAAATACACCGATTAAAAAATTCTAGATACATAAATATGAATAAATTCATCTATAATAACTTTAAATTCATGTAATTCAAAATTCATCAAGTGAAAATTCATTGAATTTAGATTAATGTAAATATTAATTAATTGTGAATTAATAACACATATTTCATAAATGATAAATATTATGTAGTATTTATTACATAACGAAAAACGAAAAGTAAGGCATTAATGAAATAATCGAATAGTATGAGGGTTAAAATCGTCCAAAAATGATTCTTCTTTGATATGATAATTTAATATATTATAGATGAATAATTAAAATATTTTAACCAATATGACACTTGAAGCAACATTCATTTTAAAGTCTCAATTTATAGGAGAAAGTGTCGCAAATCGTTTCCTAATGTATAGGATAATATGCACAAAAGTCTCCTAACATAAACATTTGGTTGCATGAGTTATTCAAAGTTTATGTCACATGCAAATGAATTAAAAATCTTATAAAATTAATTAGTTAAATAATTATGAAAATTGCAAATATGCGTAAATATATTCATGAAACCAATTAACAAATTGGATTAGTTAACATTAATTAGACTATTTGATTATTATATTAGTAAAAACCTTTGTGGCATGTGACAAGATCTCGGATTTTTCATTGACACCCGACAAGTCTTTCGTTCATGTAATGATCCAATCTTACCAACCAATAAAATAATTAATTTATTAAATAAATTAATCTTTAAGCATATGGTCTCGAGGCATTACACAATCATTTGTACAGAAAATTTTGGCTCAACTACGCATGGATGATGGATCCGTTTCCCAAGGAATACTTTTTTGACATTCCAACTTTATTTTCTTTTGGATGCTTTTTCCGAGGTCAGATCTTTTGTTTTTACTTTACCGTTCTACCGATAAAATCGGGTAAAAATGGGAGCCCAGTTTAAGGTTTAGGTTGTTCGAAATTTGTATTTTATGTTTTGTTGACAGTTTGACGAAGCTGTGTATAATTGAGTTAACAACCTGAAACGATTGGTTGATACCTAAGATTAGTCAAGAATCAAATAAATCAACAACACATCACACATGAAAACTGTTGAAACTAAAAATCAACACAAAGGAATTTTTTCGACAGAAGCCCTAGAAGTTCAGCAATCAAATCTAACGCCTAATCCCATGATGAGCATCCATTATAAATGGATAAAATTCGGCTGCACTATAAGTCAAAAATATGGCAACCAAATTATAATCAATTCAGAAAACAACCAGATAAAGTCACAAAGATTTATCTTTAAAAAGGAACCCTAATCGATCAACAATCTCTTGCCAAGAATCACACTAGAACACTCAGTTCTATATCAACCTCCACAAATCAACCGTACCACACAGATACTCTCTGTTTCACGCGGGTTCGTCGCTAACAATTAAAAAGAGATCAGACGATTGTGTAAAGGACAAACCTCTTGAAACAAAGTCCCAAAAAGGGGTGTTCTTTATTGGCTATGACTTTACAATCGGAAAGTAAAAACAGAATGCCTCCAAGGGGTGCAAGCACACAAGTTACTGAAAGAAGTGTTTAAATCTAAACTAAGAAATTTAAAATTATATGTTCTCTATTCGAGAGTTTTTTGACTCCGTCTCTTTTGCTCAATGTCTTTCCTTCCCTTTATACTCCCTAAATGATCTCTTTGTGATCAACTGCCTAAAAGCTGTTTGATCGTTCTATAACTGTCTACTTTCCTCGTAATGGCCAACTTGTCATGGAACTGCATTTTTTAACTGCTGCCACTACTCTTTGTCATTCAACCGTCTTCAATTGAGTTCCTTGAATCGTGGAACGTGATAAGGCTGCTCTAATAACTGCTTTGATAACCACAACACTTCATGTTTGCTAAGACCTTGGGCGACTCGGAAGTTTGGGCGAGAATAGAGTAACAGCTCTGGGCGACTGTATGGCACTCCATTCGCTCAGATCCTGGGCGACTCGCAAGCTTGGGCGATGGTGTTACCGCGTTCATGGGCCTCCCTATTTGGGCCTTCATTTTGAATTGTCTGATTGGGCTTCGTTCTTTGGGCTATCTGATTTGGGGATCCTCCAATTGGCCTTCATTCCTTGGGCCGTTCGATTTGGGCTGAATTTTTATGTGTCAACAATTACCCCCCAATATGGCAGAACTAATACCAATTATTAAATTTTGCCATATTCACTTTGTGTTTCCAGCAACATTCGAAATTCACAAGAATTTCAATCATTGTTTTCTTCCATAGCTTGAAAAGGTGCGACGTTTTGCAAACCCTTATAACCCCCAAATACGCCATTTCACTGCACCATTAAATCACGCCTCACTTTTTCGCGTCTCTCTCCCACAATTTACTGTTCATCTCTTTGCTTCCCTACTACGTAACTCTGAAAAAACTCCGTTTCATCCCTTATGGCTACCTCACAATCTCAATCTGGCGACTCCTTTAGTTTTGATGACTTTCAGAAACTCCTTAGTCGTTCATACATAACTCCGAACTTTCTCGCGCCTGCCATTGTCGAACTCAATGAGTTCTACCTAGGTCCTTTCTTCAACAATGCAGAGGTAGTCGAACAAGCGGTGGTGGGCCAGCTGTTTCCTTGTACTCAAGGCCCTCCATTTCTAAACTCTCTGCCACTGGGGCCACTTCGCGAAAGAGGTATTCACACTTGACCTAAATCTGATGTAGTTTTTCGTAAGTGGCAGCTCGCCTTGTGGACTATGGTCCTACTAAAACACTTTTTGATAATGCTAGGATTTCTAATTTGTTAGAAATCTCTCTTCAACCCCCTACTTTTGATTCAACACTTTTTTCGATCGCTTTGAATTTTTGGTCTTCTGAGTATAATACCTTTATTTTCCCTCTTGACCCCATATCTATTACTTTAAGGGATGTTGGGGCCCTAGTGAATCTTCCACCTTTGGGCGATACCATTTTTCCTGCTATTTTGGTTTCTGGTGGCGCCCCAAAATTTGGTAGAAACCTTATCGAGTCTTATTCAAGCCTGCAAACCTTTCATAACCATTCGAGCGTTGAGCCTTCCCATACTGAGCGAGTGGCCTTTCTTCTGGTTTGACTTTGTAAATATGTTTTGTGTGTGCCAAGCATAAAGCCCTCCCTGAGTTATTTACCCATAGCGCACGAATTGGCGCGTGGCAGGCCTTTGAATTTATGTTCTTTCTTTTTGACTGCCCTCTATAGAGGCATGACTTCTCTTCAAACTCAATTGAAGAATGGTGCATCTCCCACTGGCAGTGGACCTCTTTGATTCACTCAAATGTGGTTGAGATCCTATTTTCCATTGCTTGGTGCTCCATCAATTTCTCGTCCTTCTGCTAGCTGCTATGGGCTAGCCATTGAGCCCCTGACTCCTGTAAATATGTTTAGAAGGGACATTTTTTTATTCTTTTATTCTTTGGATTCAATCCCTTCCTTCTTTCCTTTTCCTCCCCTTTTGACTCCAAACTATGTGCATCATCCCTCCACTATAGACAGTGCGAGCACCTCTCTACTCATTTGGATCCAATTTTTAACCGGGAGGGAGTTATTTCATGATATTTTAACTGGGACCAATGCCAAGGCAGGGGTAAAAATATATGCTCCCCAATTTTTTGCTCGCCAACTTGGTTTCGGCCAAACCTGGCCTGGTCCTCCTTGCTATTCAAGGAACTTGATAGATCGCTTCCATATTATTAATAAGGCGGAGGCAGAGGTTATAAATGCTCGCAATCTTCTTTTGACGAGCCATTTTTCATTAGCCCCCTTCAATTCTAACCATGTCATCCATCCCCCTTTTGAACAGCTCTGGCCATCAGTGAAGAGCAGATTGTTTGCGACTGATGCCAATCGTGCCTTTCATTCACTGGACCAGCCGAGCATTTCTTCCCCTTATCATGTTTTAGTCACTCCTTTGTCCATCCGGAGTCCTTCTCCTCCTCGTCGCGCTAAACAGTCTGCTCGTCCATCTTCTTCTCTCCCTGCCAAGCCTATTGCAGCCAAGAGTGCCCCAAGCCGTAAACGGCCAGCCTCAGCATCTCCTATTCTGGAGGATGATGTTGATGATACCCCTCTTATCATCAGGAGGAAGGTAATTAAATTGGTTTACTCACAAGTATACTTTTCCATACTTGAAACTTTTCTGTGTGCTGATGATTTATTTGGACTTCTCAGAAAAGTTCAGTCTCTCCTTTAAAGGCTTTGGTATCGGCAGCTCCTACTACATCATCCTCCCCTGAGGCTGCTTCATCCAAACCAGCTGATGAATGGACTACGCTTAAAGAGACATCTTCAGTCCCAGAATCCTCATCACAACCAATGGATGAGCCACCTTCTTCCCAGGGCATCAACCCCCCAAACATCGAAGTAGAAGGTAATTCAGTTTTTTGATGCTTTTCCTTTGCTTGTGCTATTGGTTTCTGATTTGTTGCTTTTGAGTTCTGCAGACGCTCCTATGAGTCTGCCCGTTGTGGCAACATCTTCTCGCTCAGATAAGGGGAAGTCCTCGCGTATGGTGGAGCCACAGGTGGCAGACTTGGCTGAGGATATGCCATCTTCCAAGATTATTGATGAGGTAATTTTTGTTTCACTTTTATTTCCATCTTGTTCATTGTAGTGAGGATCTTCAGTATTGGCAATTTTCTTTGCAGGATGCTGATAAGATTGTGCGTTCCATCCAAGACTTGTTCGCTTCCTGGGGGCAAGTCAAGACATCTCGCCCTACTCCATCTGGTCGTCCTGCTACTTCTTCAGAGGAAGATATGAAGTTCCTCAAGCAGTCGATATTTGAGTACGTGTCCTTAATGGATATGGACATTGGTAAGGCTAGTGCTGCCAAACATAAGGATAAGTTTGAGCATTTGAATGCGAAGTTGGAGCAAGCACTGACACTTCCGTCGCACAATCTTTCTGCCGATTTTAAAGCGACGTTGAAAGTTATCCATTTCGAGGTCCTGTCCTTGCTGGCCAAGAATGTTGAACTAAAGGCCAAAAGTACTCAATATCTTCGCGCCGTATCTGAAAAAGAGTCTTTGCGTCTGGAGATCAACAAAGCTGAGGACGAGTTGAAAGAAATCTCTTCCGAAGTCATGATTGAAGACTCTTTGATGGTTAGTTTGGCTGCTCAGATGAAGGAACTTCAAACCAAAATGGACGACTGCAAGGCGAGAATGGCTGCTAAAAAGCGTAACGCCTCCCAAAGAATTGAGCGAACTAAGTCTTTGGTCGAGCAGTACAAGAAGTTGGAAGTTGATGATGATGTTGTGGCCGAATTGAACATCACTTCCTCTCGGCAGAACGAGGACTGGGAAAAACTTAGGGAACGAATTCGTTCGGTATGGGGTGGATTGTAATTAAGACATATGACTCCTTATCTTTTTCTTTTTGTAATTTCGTATTTGACTTTCCTTTTGTAACCTTGTTCATCATTAATGAACATATATGTTAACTTCTTGTGCATTTATTTGGCGTTTGTCTTTTAATCGCCAATTCTTCAAGCATTTAACTGCTTTGTGCTAAAAGTTTTGCACATTTTCTCTTAATATTTCCACCTCTTTTCTCAAAACTTTGGGCTACTTAATTCCATTTACTAGGCAGAATGTGGATGCTCATATTCTATCTCTTCATCTCCACCTCCCTATAAATGTACGTATGCTTCGCACTTTCCATCTTCCATCTTCGTTTTCATTTTCTTCTTCGAAACCAATTTGCTGCCATTGTTTGGCATTCTGACAATCAATCCAAAACCTTCGTCTTCTATAAAAATGGATTGTTTGGTCCGTCCATTTTACTATTTGCCTTGATGTCACCTTTGGTATGGGAGGAATAGGAAATATTTTTTGGCCAACAGCAAAGTTTTTCCCATCAAAGTTCTTCCCATCGTCTCTTTGTCCTTTACAAGGAGTTCGATGAAAGAAGGCAATTTTTGGGATGCTTGCGGGCCACCTTGCTTGCTGAGAGTGCTTCTCAGCCTCTTTGTCTGCCATTGCAGCGATGCATTTAGGAAGGTGGTGCGAGGCCAGTCCACCCTCTTACTCAGCGATCCCGCCATGGCAGCGATGCATTTAGGAAGACGGTGCGAGGCCAGTCCACCCTCTTACTCGACGATCGACCGGGAGATTAGCTTACTTTTAATTGTAGTTTGTAGAGCATCCATTATTTGTATTTTTGTATCTTTGTAATGAACGTTTGATAATAAAAGACTTTATTTGAACGTATTTCGCTATGACCTTGTTATCCTTAATCGTTCAACATGTTTTGATTATACTTTTATCTGTTCACATTCCCATAAAGAATGAACATATTTTTTCAAATATTTGCAGTTAATGAATCTCACGTGCTTGGTGCCATCTAAATCTTCCAAATGATACGCTCCATTGGGCAATACACTGTTTATTTTGTATGGTCCTTCCCAATTGGGCGACCACTTCCCGTACTTTGGATCCTTGCTATCCAAAGGGAGTATCGTCTTCCAAACTAGTTCACCCAGGCTGAATGACTTGGCTATGACTTTTTTATTATAAAATTTAGCCATTCTTTGTTTTTGAACTTGTAATCTATCTAAGACGTCCAACTTTAATTCGTCCAACCCCAATAAATTTTGAACTAGTGATTCAGTATACTCATCATCATTTAACTTATGTTACAAGCACACTCTAATCGATTGCACGTTGATTTCCATAGGCAAAATGGCCTCCTGTTCATAAGTAAGTTGGAAATGAGTAATTTTGGTACTTGACCGAAGTGATGTTCTATAAGCCCATAAGGCCTTGTTCAGACATTCGTACCAATTTCTAACATTTTCATCTATCATCTTTCTGATGATATTTTTTAGAATCTTATTAGAAGATTCTGCTTGTCCGTTGGATTGAGCGTAATATGGTATGGAGTTTATTAATTTAACCCCAAACTCGCTCAAAAATTTGTTCACTTGATCCCAATTCAAAGATGTTCCGTGATCTACCATCAACGTTTATGGAATTCCAAACCTATAAATGATGTGATCACGGATAAACTTGATGACATTCTTTTGGGTGATCTCTTTCAAAGGTATCGCCTCTACCCACTTGGTGAAATAGTCGGTTGCAACTATAACAAAAGTATGTTGCTTGGAGGATGGGGGATAAATCTTCCCTATCAGGTCTATCGCCCAACCCTTGAATGGCCAATGTTTAATAATAGGTGCCATCTCTCGTGCTGGCACCCTTTGTATTGGACCATGCTTTTGGCATGGTAAACAACTCTTTGCATACGGAACGCATAATTCTCCCATCTTTGGCCAAAAATATCCACTCCTAATAATTAATCATCTCATCTTTTGGCCAGCTTGATGAGCTCCATATATCCCTTCGTGCACCTCAACCATGATCGTTCTGGCTTCTTGCAAACTTACACACTTTAGCAATACACCATCAGAGCGTTTCTTAAACAACTCTTCATCTATTAGTCTATAGTTCAGCAAACATAGCTTCATTTTCCTACTAATTCCTCCATTAGGTTCTTTAAGGAACCTTTTAATCTCTGTTCTCCAATCCATTGCATCTCCATCTTGTATGCAGTGAAGTTCAATCCTTCTCGCCCTTTTTTGGATCACGGGCAATATGATTCCATACTCACAAGTAGACTTCCAATTCAAAACCTTTGAGTACCCTGAGGCCATTTGGGCCAACTCATTTGCCACGTCGTTATATATCCTATTAACGCATTGAAGTTCTACTTGGTCGAATTCTTCTAACAATTCTTGGGCAATTTGATATTGACTTATAATGGAATCACTTTGGCATTTAAAATCACCAATCAATTGGTGAATTACCAATTGAGAATCGCCCCTAACGATCACATTTTTTACTCCCATTTCTATCATTAGTTCTAGGCCTACGATTAAGACTTCATATTCGACCTGATTGTTGGTGCACATCCTGTCTAAAGTGAACGCGAACTTGTAGCAAATCCCTAAAGGATTAATCAATGCTACTCCTACTCCTGCACCTTTAGAGGTTACAACACCCAAGGTTTTGGCTCGAATGAATTGATTTCTAATTCAATTTCTTCAGGCATGTCAAGGCATGGATGATCGGCTAGAAAGTTAGCCAAAGTCTAATTTTTGACTGCCTTTTGAGGTATATATTGTATCTCGAATTCTGATAAAACTAATGTCCAAAGGTCTACTCTTTGGTGTAAAATAGGGCGCGAGAACATATACTTAACTAAGTTTACTTTAGAAATTAAATAAACGGTTACGGGCCGTAAAGAAGCCCTTAATTTTGTACATGTGAAATACAATACAAGACATAATTTTTCGATAGCAGAGTAATTACATTCACATTTTGTTAACCGTCTACTTAAGTAGTAAATTGCCCTTTCTTCACCAAATTGGTCTTCCTGTGCGACATTTCCAGCTATTGATTCTTTTTCAGCCGATACGTACACTTTCATTGGCGTTCCTTGGATTGGTGACACCAACACTGGTGGACTTGATAAATATGTTTTCAGACTTTCAAAAGCCTTTTGATGTTCTTCTTTCTAGACGAATTCGTCCTGATTTTTCAGCTTTAAGAGTGGCGAAAAGACTTTAGTTCGCCCTGCACAGTTAGAAATAAAGCGTCTTAAAAAGTTTACTTGGCCTAGAAACCTTTGCAATTCTTTTTTGTTGTTAGATGATTTGGCCTCTAAAATGGCCTTCGCTTTATTTTTATCAAGTTTAATCCCTCTTTTGTGTACCAAGAAACCAAGAAAATTTCTTGCATTAACACCAAATGCACATTTCAAGGGATTCAACTTTAGCTTATATTGCTTCATTCACTCAAACGAACATCTTAACTGTTCGAAATTGTCCTCTTCTTTAATGGATTTGACCACTATTTCATCTACATACACTTCAACAAACTTGCCTATCATATCATGAAAGATTAAATTCATTGCCCTTTGATAAGTTGCTCCTGCATTTTTTAGGCCGAAAGGCATGACCACCCATTCAAAACATCCTAGAGACCCAGGGCATCTATAGGCAGTGTTGTGTATGTCTTCTTCAACTATATAAATTTGATTGTATCCTGAATACCCATCCATGAAAGAATACATGACGTGTCCAGCAATCGAGTCTACTAAAGAATCCACCGTGGGCATTGGATACTCATCTTTGGGTGTAACTATATTTAAATTCCTAAAGTCTATGCACGCCCTTAGTTTACCATTCTTTTTTAGTACTGGTACGATATTGGACAACCATTCGACATACCTGACTGTTCTAATAAAGCCTGCTTTCAATAATCGCTCTATCTCTTTCTTAATTTCAGGGAGTACATTGGAGCAAAACGTCTAGGAGGCTGCCTATGAGGTTTAAAATTAGGCTTAGTTGGTAACCTATGTTCCACCAAGTCTCTATCTAAACCAGGCATTTGTTCATATTTTCAAGCAAAACAATCTTTATACTCCTTTAACAAAGCGATTAATTTATCACTAACCTCTTGATCGAGTATTTGGCTGATGAATGTTGGACGATCTTCTCCTTCATCGTCAATATTTACTTTGATCAGAGGGTCTTGTGCTTGAGCGTATCCAGGTTTGATGATCCGCATCACTTCGTCGTCCAGTTTCCTTGTGAGTACTTCTTCTTCTAAACAGTCCACCTTGTTGACTTCTCGGCCAATGCTTTGTTCTAACTCGAATACTGCTAATTTGTCTTTCAGCGCTTTCAGGGCTGTCTCTTCTTTCGCCTTGTCATTGCATTCCTTATTGAAAGCCATTAATTTGGCTTTGAAGGCCTGAATATCGATCGTTTGCTCTTGTTACTTAGAACTCATTCAAGACACCTTAATTATTCTTTTGCCAATTACTGGCTCTTCTAGGGCCACTATATTTGGCCTCATCTGTCTGAACATTTCAGTGAGTGCGTCCACTGAAAATGGTTCTTCGCTTTGCGCGACAACTTGAGTTTCTTCCCCATCTTGTACTACCCTGACAGGTCCATAGTTTCCTTCGTACATGAACTTTTCCACCGAGTTTGCTTCTGCGACAAAAGGCCTATGATCGACCTGTACCACCTCTGCTTCTCCTTTGTTATTCCAAAAGATCAGACATTGATGGAGCGATGAGGGTATACAGCGACTTCCGTGTATCCAATCTCTTCCTAGTAACACATTGTAACTAGTAGGACCATCTATTACAAAGAAGACCGTGGTCCTAGTAGTCGTCCCTATAGTCATGTCCAATGGCATAACTCCCTTAACTGAAGTTGCTCCTCCGTTGAAACTCGTAAGGATAACTTCTGTTGGAATTATGTCACCCTCTGTCTTTGCAAATTTCCTCATCATCCTAGATGGAATGGTGTTTATAGCTGCTCCATTGTCGACAATCACTTTTGCCACAGGGATGCCGTTAACTAGAGCTTTAACGTACAATGGCCTCAAGTGTTTAGTCAATTTCATGGTTGGCCATTTAAAAATAACATTTTTGGCAGCCTCTATTTCTACTTCCTGCTTGTTTTCTGTGGAATTATCCCCCTGTGATAAGTTGACGTGCAGCATATCGCACTGAGTCTCTGTTTCCTGAATTTCCTTTTTACTGTTTTCTAATACTTCCTCATCAGTTACCCAACCTGTGGGAAGAGGCATTATTCTTGGAGGTGATCCATACTTTTCAGAGCGAGGCACTCTCTTCTTCCTTTTGGGTGTCCCATACAGTACGTAGAAATCGAAAGGACGCCCAGATGGTTCTCCCAACAAGTCTACTTAAAAACTCCCTCTCAATGTAGTTGCTTCAACAGAGTATTGCGCGATACTCCTCTCCTTCTTCCTTCTACTTCTAGGTCGATTTCTTCTTCAATGTCTGTCATCCCGTCGTCTTCTTCATCATTGTAGGCCTCTCTAGAAGTCTGGCCTTCTTCAAATTCCAGCACGCAAGCCTCTCCTTCGTTGTCCTCCCTTTCTTCTTCTTCTTTTTCTTTATTCTTGAATTCATTGGCCAGTATGTAATTATTGGCCACGACAGGAGGTAACGTATCGAACTGGACAGTAAGGGGCTGATCTGGATCTTCTCCATCCCTTCTGTCTCGCTCAAACTTTGATCGGAAGAAGTTTCTGGCAGTTCTTTCATTAATTCATCTGTACCGGTCACTTCACTATCTTTGAGGACATTTTGATTGGCTACCTTGAGTAGTTTAGGCGCTTTAGGATGTGGCACTCCCTGTTGCTGCCTCATCATTCATCCATAGTTTCGTTGGAAACGCCTTTGTTGGGTTCTAGTCATCTCATCGAAGGGTATTGCCCTTCCTGCATTATACTGGAACGAATGCCATACATTTGGCTGGCGAGGTTGCGGCCTGAATGTTCTCCTATTATCTGCTAGCCTGAATTGCCTCTCAAAAGGAAGTCCTCTATAGAATGATGTACCTCGCCCTCTACCAGGCTGAGTGTTTGGGAAGAAAGTAGGGCGATGGGGATGCTGCCATATCCCTGATTTCTCCGTGTTCCCACTCACTTCTCTTTTACATCTTGCACACAGGACGTCTTCGTCCTTTTTAGGTTCTTTTCCCTTGATTCGTTCAAAGACACTGAGATGTGGTCTAGGGTTGTCTTCTCCATCATCTATGACCAACTTGAATTTTGGCAACTTGTTTTTTAAGCCAGACGTCACCATGTTCACTCCAAGTGGCTGTGGAAAAGGATTTTCATCCACTGCCATCTTCTTCTTATCGTGGAACGTAATTCGTCCTGATTCAATGGCATCCTGCAATACATGGCAAAAAACCAAGCAATTGTTAGTCAAATGTGATCATGCATTATGCCACTTACAATATTTTTTACCCTTAATTTGTTCAGGGTTTGACAATTTATGCTTATCGTTTAGCTTTATCTGCTTATCCCTATATAATTTATCGAATATAAGGTCAGTTTTGGTTACATCGAATGAGAACGTTCTAGCCTTTATGTTTCCATCTTTCATGGGCTCATCTTTGCCCAATGGTTTAGGCTTAGCCATTATAGGACAAGTATACGTATCTCCTTTGACCAATTTGGCCAAACATATTTTGGCCTGATCGTATGACTCGTCGCTGATAGTATGAACGTCAAAATTTGGGTCTTTGTAATAAGTCCCTTTACTAGAATTTTTCATCTGCTCTTCCTCTCTTATCGGTCGTTCATACCTAATCACATTCGCACTCAACTGGAAAAGGTCAGGAAATTCCTTGTCCTGAAATTTCTTTTTTAAATCAAAACTCAAATAACCTTGAGCGATTTTGATAAATTCTTTTTTGGGCAGAGGTACAAAACACTTGCTTCTTGCTGTCTTGAACCTTTGGAGAAAACTTTTTGCCCATTCGTTTGGCATTTGACGTAGATTCGCCAAATCAGCCAAAGTGACTTCAGACTCAGTTTTATAAAACTGAACGTGGAATAACTGTTCCAATTATTGCCATGTTTGAACAGAGTTCACTGGCAAGTTGATGAATCAGGAAAAAGCTACTCCTGTTAATGAACTAGGGAAAAGCCTCATTTTATGGTAATCAATTACATCACCACTTTGCAATGTGAATCGCCCTATATGTTCTAGAGTAGACACCTATCCTAAACCGGTAAACAGTGAGAATTCTGGTACTTTATACCCTCTAGGCCATGGATATGCTTGGTCTACCCAATCAGGATATGAATTTGTGTAAGTTGGCCTAATGACAGGACGCACCCCAAAAGCCATCTGATCCTGTACGATTTCCATAATCTGATTCCTCAACATGACGTTGGGGTTATATGGAATTCCTACAGGTTGGTTAATCGGTTGATTTGCATGAAGCCTGATGTTTGGTCCTTGATTGGCAACAAAGTTACCATAATTAGGGCCATTACCATTAGCCTGAACATCTATTCCCTTATTAACACGTGGGTATTCTGTCCATTGTTTAGGACATTATCTCTTACATTTAGATTACCCCCCAAGTTAGGCGTACCACTACCATTGTTCTGATTTGGCACTGCACCACCCCCTTGGTTTGAAGTAGAGGGACCAGAAAGTGGTTCTACCCCTTGATTCGGATTTAGGACTAAGGGATTATGTCCCACAATCGTCTTAGTTTGAAAGTGGTTTGCAAGAGGCATAACCGGTTGACATATTTGGCCTATTAACTTATTCATTGTTTCGTTCAAAGTGTTCAGTTGTTTGGCCATGTTGTCATAATGTGCATTCCCATTTTGGGTAAATCTTTCCATATTATGAATACTTCGAAGATTTACCTGTTCAACGACATCTTGTGTTAGTTCTCCAAGTAGTGCACGCATGGTTCGAGGACTCAACTCTGTTATTGGTTCGTAACGACTGTTACTGCTCTAATTCTGTCCATCTGTTCGTGGAGAGGCATGTTGTTCCTCATATCGCTCGATCACAGACTGGATTCCTCCCTGACTTGCTGCTTCCTTATCGGATCTCTGAGGCATATTGTTTCACCTTTTGTATTTTCAACACCAAACACCACTGTCCCACCGGGCGTGCCAAATTGTTTCGCGCGGGTTCGTCGCTAACAATTAAAAAGGGATCAGACAATTGTGTAAGGGACAAATCTCTTGAGACAAAGTCCCAAAAAAGGGTGTTCTTTATTGGCTATGACTTTACAATCGAAAAGTAAAAACAGAATGCCTCCAAGGGGCGCAAGCACACGAGTTACTGAAAGAAGTGTTTAAATCTAAACTAAGAAATTTAAAATTACATGTTTTCTGTTCGAGAGTTTTTTAATTCTGTCTCTTTTGCTCTATGTCTTTCCTTCCCTTTATACTCCCTGAATGATCTCTTTGTGATCAACCCCCTAAAAACTGCTTGATCATTCTATAACTGCCCACTTTCCTCGTAATGGCCAACTTGTCATGGAACTGCCTTTTCTAACTGCTGCCATTACTCTTTGTCGTTCAACCGTCTTCAATTGAGTTCCTTGAATTGTGAAACGTGATAAGGCTGCTTTAATAACTACTTTGATAACCACAACACTTCATGTTTGCTAAGACCTTGGGCGACCCGAAGGTTTGGGCGATAATAGAGTAACAGCTCTGGGCGACTGTATGGCACTCCATTCGCTCAGATCCTAGGCGACTCGCAAGTTTGGGCGATGGTATTACCGCGTTCATGGGCCTCCCTATTTGGGCCTTCATTTTGAATTGTCTGATTGGGCTTCGTTCTTTGGGCTATCTGATTTGGGGATCCTCCAATTGGGCTTCATTTCTTGGGCCGTTCGATTTGGGCTGAATTTTTATGTGTCAACACTCTCCAACTTTCACTCAGAAATACACCACATATCATTGATCTAAAGTATCACATAAAGATTACAACATCTAAACACTTAGATCACTGAATATGTGAAACCCTAATGAGGAATCAGGTTCTCTCTCTAAAAGGCAGAGGAATAGATGAACAACTGAAGAGACCTACCCAAACTCAAGCGTCAATAGGTGATATAAATCAGAAGAGCCTGGAAGCCACATCCAATGATTATGAAGGAGTCAGGTGTCATCAATCCAACCGTAGGCAATCACTTAAAGAAGTGGTATTTGATAAAACACGCTTTTAGTGAAACACACTTTCGCTTCATTTGATCCAAGGTTTGAATCACAAAACAACCCGACTACTATACATTATATTTTATCTGTGTTAAGATCTATCTCTTAAAACAATAGATGGAATGGTTTCATTATCATTTATTTTGAAATTAAATGTTTAGTAAAGACATTGTTGATCGTAAAATATTAATCAATAAATTCTTCTCACTTAGTCAAGGTTTTCCCGTCTAAGTTCTCTGATCCGATACTCAAACACGAGCAAGAGAATAAATGACTATTTTGGAGGAAAAATATTAAATTTTGCCTATCTTCTTTCTTTACAACTATGCCATTTACAGATTTCTAATGAGGTCTCGAGAGTGAATAGGTCCATTAAGTTTATGGCACGCAATGATTGCTGATTGGTGAGTTAATAAATGAATTTGTTAGCATTTCACGTTTTATTCACCAATCCATATGTTCTCATTATTCATGCTTGAGGTTGAGTTTAAAGCTTCCCACTAGATATGTTGGCTGACAGTGGTGTCATTTTGCAAATGGTCGCAGTCTCAAAATAGTATCATGAATGGCTGTCTGAATTTCTGTAACTTATCTTTGTAAAATTTACTAATAGTCAGCTCGCCCATATTAAGAGAAATGGCCGTACAGCTAAGGGACCGAGCTCAAGCCCAAGTCAAGATTACTTGATTTAATCAATCAAATTCAATTAACTTAATCAAGCAATGCCTACTCGATCACAATGGGGCCCATGCATGTTACGTGATTTGGAAAACAGATATACCTTAGTGATCATCACACCATTTATAGGAGTGGAGGAAAGAATGTTGGAATACCAATTGTAATTTAAAAGCTTAAGAGCATCTATTCGTGTGAATTTTGAAATATTATTTAGGAGGTTAATAAAATCTGGACAGGTACAGTTTTATGTACATGAAACAAGATTAAGTGATTTTGAAAATTGATTTTTTTGACTGTTAAAGATAAAAGTAGGTTTTACCTATGAGATAAGAAGTAAAAAAATTAATTTTTGGAGGGTGAAAAATCAATATCAAACATATACTAAGGCAGATTATGATGAACATGCCTGGTCTGTAGTTCGGGTCGGCCCATGATGAGGGCTGATCTAGTCTTGGATCTTGGACCTACTGGGCCTGCGACCCACCTGTTTATTCAAATCATTTTAACATTTTCATTTTTTTTAATACTAAAATCCTATGAAAGAACACAACAAAAATTAAACAAATTGTGCCTAGATCAGCCCGCTTTTTTTGACACCTTCCGTATAAGATAAATTTTGTGTTAGAATCCGTTATAATTCTTGTTTTAGAAAAATGTTTAGTTTAAAGTCTCAACCTTTTCAAGTAATCTAGTTCAATGTTTTATATATACCATTAGTATAGAAGACAACAAAACTAGAAAAAAAGAGACATTAACTGTACTAATAAATTCTAAAAGGGTATTTAAGGGGCGGATCTAGAAGTGGGCTGGGCTTGCCTATAGCCCAATCCTTGCCTCCAACCCACATGGTAAGAGGGAAGGAATTTTGTAGTTAAATTGGCCCAAAAAACTATGTCTAGCCCAGCTTTATATTGTGTCCTAACCCTAAGTCCAATTATCCAAATATTCTTTCATGGTATTAATGAAATGTGTGCAATTTTATCACCAAATTAGTTTTTTTATTTAATGCATATTTTACTTATAATTATATATAAACTTTTATAAAAAAAATAAAATTGTATTGATTAAAGCTAAAATAAATTATTTATTTTAATAGTAAGAGACACTAAATGTTTGGTCAAGCTTAAAGTAATTAAATTTTTTAGTTTTAAAAATATTTTCATATATGAATATACTCATAAGAAAAAAATCTACTTATTTTGACCACGAAGTTGATGTTACTATCAGAATAAGTAACTTACTTCATATTTAATCATATAATAAAAAATATTTATATTAACTTGTTTATTTATAAATAATAATCATATGTATATTATAGAAGCTGAATCAAACATGGATAAAATTCTTAACTATTTTTTTTAGTTTTTTAATTGTCGGATATATATATATATATATATCCTTTGTCTACGTTTATTATACTTCTATTAGTTTATATTTTTTAAGGTGAGCGTCAATTTCGTATTTCGCAAGAAAAGTACGAATAGCTAGTGAGATGTCTTAGGATGAGAATCTAAACTTGTATTTCATTGAGTTTCTAATATTATTTGTCATGAATGTAGTGAGCATACTTTTCTAAACTCGATCTCTTGTAACGTGAATTTATTTAAAATTTTTAAATTTTAACCTATTCCTGAATCATTTCCTGGCTCCGACCCTTTCACCATAATTTTAATTGGGTAATTAGAGCAAATACTCTTGGTCTTTGCCTATGAATACTCCATATCCTTTTATTTTATTGGAATACCCTTCTAGATGATATTTTCTTCGTGGAATACAATATTTTCAATAAAACCTTGTAAAATGACTAATATACCATTTTCTTTAAATTAAAAATAAAGAATGGAAGAAAAAATAAAGAATTAATTAAATTGTAATCCCAAATTTTTCAAAAGAGTGAAATTTATTCATCCACTTGTTTAAAATATGTAATTTTAAGTGTCAAAAGTGATATATATTTATCCATTATTTTTTCAACAACCCATCCTTCATCCAGTCTCCATCAAGTCTTGTCGTCCTCATCTTGCAACATGAGAACCCAAGGCATGGAACTTCGTCGAAATAGTGAGAACATTGCTACTTTACTAGACCATTTTAGAAGCCACGTCTATGAAATTCATGGAACATAAGTAGGGATGACAATCGGGCTCGTCGACTCGAACCGCCTGTGACTTAGCTTGAAAAAAAAAAGGGAGGGAGTAAAAAAGGCAACATAAATGGCTGCCAAACTTTTTAGTTGCCTGTTTGGCAGCAATTTTGGCTACCAAACAGGTAGCATTTTTAGGGAAAAAATTTAAATTTTTTTTAGAAAACAGAGCTTGGCCTAGCTTGTCTCAGGTCGATCCTTATTTTTTTGGCCGAGCTTTTACTTGGTTCGAGCCAAAAAAAGCATGTTTTAAAAATGATCGAGCCGCGAGCTAACTCAACTTGACTCGTTGACATTTCTGGACGTAAGAAAAAAAAATGAATGGGAATAATGTAGTGTGTAAGAATTAGCGAGATGGTTGAAAATTTTAAAATGATTTAGGAGGGAAAGGATTGAAATCTCCAAACTCCAAAGGGATTTGGAAAGGGTAGAAAGAGGATTTAGGTTTTCGAAGGTTTTGTGGAGAGAGAGTGGGAGATATTTTGGGTTTTTAATGGTGGTGGGCTAATGGGTTTCTTATTGGGAGCTAACGTATAAACTATGGTCTGTGCGAAAATCTCAAATGAACTTAGATTAATATTGATTGTGAGTATGAAATTTGTATTATCTGCATGAAAATTATTAATTAAATGTGTTCGATTGATTTAATTTTTGACCACGAAAATATTATACTTGTCTATTTTTTATTGGTGGGTAGATGAGAAGAGAAAGATAGATGAAAAAGTAAATTACCTGGAAAATAAAAATCATTTTTCTCGAAAAAAAATATTTTCCTCTTTTTTTTTTTTTTTTTTTTTTGGGAAAAAATTTTAAAAACGGCATATTCTCTGGACAAAATAATTTTAATTTTATCCATATTTTTCAACACAAGTTGGGAAAAAACTCACATTTCACATTTCTATTATCAAAAAATCTACATCAAAGAAGGCATAAATACAGCTTAGTGCATATTTGGTATTGATTTTTTGCTTTGGGAAAACATCTCAAAAGTAGGAATTTAAATGGAAATATAACATTTTTCATGAAAAATAAAGCCACTCAAATACACTCTTAGGGCCTATTTGATTGGTTTGAATTCCATGAAAATTGGAATTCGAATTCCACATTCTTTCAATTTTGTGCGTTTGATAGGTTTTTATTTTTCATGGAATTCGGTTTTCTTGGTTGTCTTGAAAATTAGCATTTTCTTGGTTTTCCAACTTACTGTTCAAGTTTTTTTTTTTTTTATTGGCAATGGAAACAAATTCCGAGAACTATTATAAAAAAATATTTTCTTTTATTTAACAATTTTCATGTAAAAAACCAAATGAATACCAAAAGATAGATGATGATTTATTTATTGCAATGGAAACGAATTCTATGCCCAATACCAGTAAAATTTGATCATTTTAATTGATAATTTTCATGTAGAACAGAGTCAAACGAATCCCAAAAAAACTTTTATATTAACATTTTTCATATGAAAAATTATACCAATCAAACACAAAAATTAACAGTTCTCAGGAAAACAATTTCTAGGCAATTCAATTCCCTGGAATTCGTTTTCTTTTCACCTAAATTCCATCTTTGCAATCAAACGAACCCTTAGGGTGTGTTTGATACACCAAAAGTTTCCATGGAAATTGGAATTTCAACAACATTTTCCAATTTTTAAGGTATTTGATGGGTATATTTTTTCATGGAATTCAAGTTCTTTCTTTTCTTGAAATTTGAAATTTTCTTGGTTTTTATATAGTGGGAATAAGTTTTCTCGGTTATTGTAGCACATATATTTTTTTTCTCTTTTTTTTTGATTGGCAAAGTTAACAAATCCTAAAAACTATTATAAAAAAATATTTTTCTTTAATTGACAATTTTTATATAGAACAAAGCCAAACGAATATTAAAAGATAGATGATTTTCTTGAATTTTTTTTCTTTTTATTTTTTGGCAATGGAAACAAGTTTCATCTCCAATACCAGTAAAATCTATCAATTTAATTGACAATTTTCATATCAAAAAGAGCCAAACGAATACCAAAAAAACACTTTTATTTCAACATTTTTCAAGTGGAAAATTATACCAATCAAATATAATAATTTACAATTACCAAAAAAATAATTTCTAGGCAATTCAATTTCCTGAAATTCGTTTTCAATTCAATTTAATTTCATCTTTACAATCAAACGGACCCTTAATTCTAATTTAGCGAATAGCGGTCTCAGTTTTCACTTATTTACCATTTTCTGGTGATAAGCGCATTTTTATTTTAGACCATAAAAATTGAAAACGACTGCAGAATGGGAGAACGTGTAGCTCTTAATTGATTTTGATTTATATTTAATTATAAAAAACTAGTAACATTTTATGAATGCTATTAGTTTAGTCAAATTAATTTTTAATTTGGAGCATTATCCTTGTTAAGTGGCAAATTTTGCTCGAACTTTAAATTTTAAATTTAAAAAATCTAATAACAAATCAATTACCAAATTGATTAATATGGAACAAATATATTTTGAACGAATAATAATAATTAATAAGCTAATTGCATAACTTTATTGTAAAGATGTGTCACATATTAAGTAAGATAATTAAATACGTCTGCATCCACATAGTGAATAAACAATAATATCGATATCAAGAGTTGTTAGTTGGTTATATCACGTCGTTATTTGATTTGGTAAGGGTAAGCACGAAAGAAAGATCAAGTGGCGTTGTACTTACTTCATTCTCTAACTGAATCCAAATTAAATGATTTGAGTTGTTCATTTATTATGAATAAGTTTAAGATATAAAGGTTAAACCCTAATTTTAAGGGTCCCCCACCACCCCTATCCTGGAGTATCGTGAGGGAGGTAAATCGCAAGTTATGCCTCCAAGGGTACAGGGTGGAAGGCTGCTTGTACACTTGCACTTACTCAAGAGCCAAATCCATATTTCAGGATTCGAACCCTTGACGCAGCAGCCTCAAGCAAAGTGAATAAGTTTAAGATATGGTTGTACATTTGGGCTTGCCTAACCAACAAATGATCATCCCTGCAACAAAGCCTGATGTGATCTCATCATCCAATGAGCTGAATAAATGGTTGGATGAAGTATTATTTCAAGATAACTCTTCAATGAATTTTATCAAGAAAGATCGCGATGTGCATCCACTTGCAGATCTCGTGGTGTCATCGCTACCATCGTGCAGACGGTATCCAGGGTTTTCGATCAACACCACATTGAATCTTTTCCTAAGATTATTTCACAGTTTTCCTTTTTGTTCACCTTTCTCGAGTTCTACATAAAAGCAGGTGGCATATTTTTTCGCTCTTCCCAATTGTGAAATCTACCATTTATCAATATTCAGTTATTTTGAGCTATAGTTCAATTTGAAATCATACTATATTTTCAAAGAAAATGAAAATAGAATTGCACACGATAAATAGATCAGTTGGTCTTGATTGTTCAACTCGACATTTAATATATTTATATAGAATTTTTTCGTTGTTAATTATTTTAATATATTTTAAACTTTACATTGAAAATTTACCAACAAATTTTTTCCATTGGTATTTATTTTACGTTTTTATACAGCTTTACGTTGGATATGATGAATGATCAAATCACTGCAATGAGAGATTTTTTCCATTGGTATTCCTAAATAGATACCAATGGAAAAAATCTCTCATTGCAGCTTTACGTTTTAGATCCCCTTGTTGCCCATTTCTCTTATGCCCAAAACAGTCGATACTTGACTTTGAAAGATTCTGTTAATCAAGACAATGCATCATTTGGACCTTTGCTGAATTCAAGTTCTTCAATACTAGAATGTTTATGGAAATTTTCAAGAAGAAGCTAAACTGTGGGCAGTGGTAGTTATCGGATGACTTAATTTGAGATTGTTTTGGTGTTATATAAACATGATTACTAAACTACTCTCACTTTTCCCTAGTAATCTAGTTCCAAATAAATTTTACACATTTGATGTCTGTTTTAAAAAACTGTTTGTGTTTTTTATTCTTCACGAGTGATTATTAGTTCAACTTTTATGTAAGTTTATGATAAATTCGTAACTTTGTCAAGGCTAAGATAATTTCGTTATTGATATGACGAATGATGTATTGTGAATATTTGCATTATAGTACGAATTTTCCTTACAGATTCTAAAAAAAAAAAAAAAATGAATCCATAGTGTTAGGAATGTATTTAAAATGAGATGAATATATAAAATTTATGTGGATATATGTTATTTAAATGAGTAAATTTAGTAAGCACAATATTAGAATATAACGTGAATGTAAATAATATATATTTTTTTAAATTTTTTAAATTTTATTAGGAATAAATTTAGAGTGAAATTTACTTGTAAAAAGTGTGGATAGAAATCTAATCATTTCCGGCAAACGTAATTCATAGTTGAAGGTGGCGGCACATATAAAAAAGGAATACTTACGGATTCAAGCGGCTATTACCGTTGCCTAGAAAGAAATTGAAGAAATTAATTCCATATTTTGAAAGCAATAGCAAAGGTCAATTAAAGTGGTGGCCACGTCATTGAAATTAGAACTGGAAAAAGAAAAATCGAAATTCAACGTCATTCAACAGGAAAAAAGAAAAATATGTATATAAAAAAATTTACACTGCATAACTCGAACCGAAACCGCTGATTTCCCCGGCACCCCTCCATAGCCACCACTAAACTAACCTTCCCTTCTGACCATTACTGAAGGTCTCTACTTTTTCAAACTTTGCAGTGATGGACTTCACATGCTCCGATGTTACTCTGTGGCAAGATGCCCTCAATTCTTACGAAACCCATATCAAAACCCTCATTAAGCCCAACCTCATTTCGCTCGACAATTTCTACCGCACAGAACTCCCAAATCTTCTCCACCAACGAGCCCCGTCTCCCTATATAACCACCCCGGAGCTCTCGAAGCTCATGCAGTGGAAGCTGACCCGTGGCAAGTGGAGGCCGCGCCTCTTGAACTTCGTTTCCTCACTGAACGACGACGCAGTCAGAGCCGCGTCCCAAAAGGCATTCGGGTTCTTACCTGATGTTTCGAAGGCTGTGTCGGAGATGGTTGTGCTTAAAGGAGTGGGCCCAGCAACCGCCTCCGCCGTTCTTGCCGCCTACGCGCCGGATATTGCACCATTCATGTCCGATGAGGTAATTGGAAAAAAAATTGCTTTCGTTTTCTGTGATGATTTTTTGTGGGTGTGATTTTATTAGTCACTGTGAAAGTAGGCGATGGTGGCGGCTATAGGGCACTCGAAAGATTACTCGTTGAAGCAATACTTGGTGTTTGTGGAGAAGATGCAAACGAAAGCAAAGGTTGGTCAGATTCATTTTAATGAAAGACAAAGTGATACCTTTTTAAGCGTATTTGAATTGTGTTTGAAATTACTGCCAATTTTGATATTTCTGTGAATGATTTCTCGTATAATTCTTTCTTGAACAAAATTTGAAAAATTTTAGTGGATTTGGAAAAAGTTTAGGACTCTTGACATGCTTCTAATGACTATTAAGCTAAATTGGCGAAATGTTGGTAGTGCTATTCAAGTAACTCTGAATTATGCATCAATGGGAATAACTGAATAGTTTCATTAGAAAACTTAGTTATCAGTAGGGGATTTTGCAAATACAAACACAGAGGAGTCACAATCTTAAAGAAGATCATGTTTATACGACAAGTGACCATTGATAAACATGAATAATTGTATGGACTTTGAATGAGTTTTTTGTATTGTTTGCAACATTTTAACAGTTATTTTCAGAGTCCATTTACAATTCGACAACTGTATTTATTTAAAATAACATTAACCAAATACAAAGAGCCATGCCTTAATAGGCGAATAAAAGATGCCAAGTGTTCCACAGATTAGCCAGTTTATGTGGCAACTTTAATTTTTGTTTTTCTAGTTCTTTGTGTAATGGATTTAGATTGTGAAGTGATTACTATTCTCAACATGAATTTTTTTTTCTTTTTTTGACTTCAAGTATTCCAATATTTCTGTGCTAAAGATACTGATTGCCTTAATCTGAAAATTTATTTTCTGCATCTTTTTGGATCTGATTAAAGACCATCTACAGTTTCTGAATCAGCTTTTGCCTTCATTTGATTTCTTCGAGACAAATTTGGATTTAATAGGGTTTGGCTGAGTCACCTGTTTGGGGACCAAATCCGAGAATTCCCCCTCTGAAATTGCATTTGATTCTCACTTGAGGTCTTTGATTATGTTTGCTGCACATATATATATAGAATCAGGACGTGTCAGGAATTAGAATTTTCACATTCAAATGTGAACTATAAATTTCTTGAATTCCCATCTCAATCTCTGAGCTATGTCTAAAAGAGAATAAGCTTATAGACATTCTACCTATTCAACTAGTTAAACATATGTAGGAGCTCAACTTGGAGCGGATTATTAAACAATTATGGATGACAAAATGCTGCAATAAGCATTGATACATATCAAACGAGCCAGTTCGGATTGCTATAGTGTCAAACTGGCTTATGGGCTTTTCTCTTCTCAGAATGTCATTCAAAGCTGTTTTAGTTGTATTTTGGGAAGTGTTTGTAAGCCCAAGAAATATGTGTTGGGAATTTACTTATCATGTACAGCAAAAAATAAAATAGATTTCAATTCTTACCTAGAATCTACTTTGTGTTTAGATAAAAATTGTGATAGTAATTGTACATTTCTTTGATTCTGCAAACTCCATTGCTTTTCTTTCGTTTTCAACATTCTTGATTTGCTACCCACAGCTATCCAATTGTCCAGCCTCCAATAGAATTCCACACAGAGAACAAGATTGCAGGAACTAGGCTCCTCTTATGCTAGCAAGAATAAAATTCTCCTCAAAATTGTAAACTCTAGTTGCTTATATATATTAACCCAAACGGGCTTGGCGTGTCTCATGATCCGGTCCAATATTTAATTGACCCATTTAATTAAATCCTGTCCATGAATTAATTAATCAAATTAATTAATTTGGGCCTATAAATAAGCAATCCAATTAATTAATTTATTCAACGTTTGTTAAATTAATTTATTGACAAATCACAATCTTCTAGTTCTCTTTTGTGTGCGACCTATCAGGTTCCTAATCACAATGACTAACGATGTGAATTATTATTTTGATCTAATCAAAATTGATAAATTAAAATACCCTTTTAAATTATCACCGATTCTCCTTCATCGTCTTAGATTGACATCTAGCAATATGTTATGACAATACATGTGACGAAAAATGTCACGTAGTAAGACAAAATCAAATTTATTTGTTTACCGTGAAACTATAATCTTATCGTCAATATGATCCGATCAATTATAAGATATGGAAGTGTGTCAATTTTGATTATCGATCATATTTTTCATTTTACGATTAAGTTAATATAAGTCGAAATTTTGGACTTATGAGTATACCTTGATCAAGGATATCGTTATTGACTTAATTGAATGAAATACGGATCATAATCTCTTACTATCTAAGAGTGATGAATTTGTTATTGGTCATTCACAACCTTCATACGATTCTTCATATTCCCGGACAATGCCGTATTAGCGGCCTTTGGCAGAGCAATATCCAATACCGTCAAAGCATGACTGTCCTCATATAAAGCACTATGATAACCTCAAGTTAAATGACCAATTCCATTACCGAACATTAGAGATTGCCCATCGACACTCAGATAGTTATCCATATGGAATCTCTCAGCGGGTCTCCAATAATTTGTTCTATAATAAAACATCTACGTGTTCATTCAAGTGTCATCACACTTTAGTTTGTGAGATTAATTATTTACTTCACAAGTAAGAAATGCTACACGTGATGGTTTATCCATGATAACTATATTCATATCTTGTTATTACTTACGATTACGGACGATTTAAGATTCAATCATATGAAATTTGTATCTCACAATTACAACTCTTTATAGTTAACAAATTACTAAGATTTGAATCTAAGGATTGCATTATTTAACTCAATTGAATCTTAATTAATTAAATAATAGATCTATCATAAATCGCATTAATTATATATTAAAAGTGTCTATGTCCAAAGTCTATTGGATTTAGGGTATAACACTTACAATAAGCATGTGCTTGTTTATGGTTGTTGGGCTTATAAGAGCTTGAAGTTTGACCTGGTGAATGAGGTTGCATAACACGTTGGTCAAAAGTTGATTCATGTATTATTTTCTCACCATAATGCTTATCTTTGTCTCTTGGTAAAGAATGTTGGTCTTCACTAAATGTAGTTGATAGTGCCATACTTGTGCTTTGCGGGTCCTGTGGCAAATTTCAGAATTTGGGCTCCTAAGTCGTAGCAAGTAATCTATTTTTTCATTTATAAAAAAATTAACAATATTTGTTAACTTAAAATCATCAATAAAGCAACATATAAAATGAAATAGTCAAAATATTTATACTACAATCAAATAAGAATACAAACATGTTCTAAACGATCACTTAAATGTAACTTGTCTTGTAGATTTTGAGGCAAAAATATCAATCATTTTTGTATAATTGAGTTATTCAACCATTTATTTTTCAATGGATAACATGACCAATCCATTCAATCTCTGTCGTGACATACTTGATCGGAGATAATTTTTAGTGAATTTAAACTCGAAGAAATTTCTTTCTGTTGATGTAACTGTATATGGTATAGTGAGCAAAATTTTGTAAGCAATGCAAGTATTTGGAAAACAACCATTCATTTTATTTAAGTAATATAGCACATCAATTGCTCTTTTTATTTTTTAGGTAAATAGCACTTCAAGACTGTCAACTCCATACATAAGTCATCACCAATAATGTCTGAACATCCATTATGTTACTAATACTGTTCAAGATTGTCACAAGATTTCAATAAACTGCCAACATGTATTTTGTTTAATTTCTCCAAATTGAACAAAAATTTAAATGTCTCTTCATAATGTTTAAATTGTTCAAAATGAGTTTGAAGTGAAAATTGAGCTTGATCAATTATAAAGAGAAAATAATGAATTCGAAAAGATTCTTCAGCTGATTGTGTTACCTCTTCACTGTCACTTTCATCGAACTGCATCTTTCTTTGAATGATGCGTTTTTCTCGAAATAGAGTTTCAATTCCCATTTCACTTGCCATTTGTTTAGCTTAATCCATGGTACTAACAATCCAGATTCTCTATAATTTTCAAAGAAAAAAAATCTCTTGATTTAAATCTTCATGTTGAACACTATCTTCATCATTCTGCTTTGATTCATTCATAGTGGTAGGTTTAATTATTTTCTCGTTCTCTTTCGGTCCATCCTCATTATAATTATCATTATGATTATGTTGTTCTTCAAACACTAAATTTTCCAATGTTTCTTTCATCTTTTTTCTTTTCTTGCCGTTAAAGTACTTGTCCATATCTCTAGCCTGACTTTGAATTAATGCCTCTACTCTTTTTCTCTTCCTTTTTTGAGCCCCAGACGCATATTTAGGAGTCATAATTGACTCAAATCGCTCAACAACTAATATTGCCTAAAATTTAGTGTATAAAATGACTAAAATTAGTTTAAGAAACAAAGATTAAAAGATATTATTTGTGGTTCATCGGAACCTATCTGTTTTTAGTAGTTTTCTTTGAAACTTGCACACGAGTACAGAAATCCATAATTACAGAAAAAATCAAATACCTTCATAAGAGTTAGCACGCATGCAGTCGATTCTATTATTCTATTCAGAGCAGGGTCATATTTATTCTAGAGGAGGACATTATGCAGGTTATGAAATAACTCGGATTATCTGGAAGTCGATTAAAGAGAATGTAGTATTCTACTTCTATAAGTAGAGCTGTATTTTTTATGGACATCACATTTGTTATATCTTCATGGGAAAAAGAATATCTAATCCATACTCTTAATTTTTATACAATTTTATAGCTTATACTTCCAATTCTGGAGCTAGATATAAAGTATTTCGACCTTGGTCTTCCTCATCGCGAGGCCACCAATGATAAAGTCAAAACTGAAAGTACAGAAGCCATTCTTAATTTAAACACTATGCAAAGACTTAAAATCCCCTTCATTGTTTCATACTTGCCCTCAAATTTCCCATGGTACATCAATCAGGAGAAGGATTATCTAATTGCAAAACTACTATCCAGTTGCATGACTTAGAATTAAAAATTCACAGAGAAGAAACTGAATATCATCTGCTCAAAAAGGAGGGGAAAAGGAACAAAATGTACTATTAATCCACTTAAGCTACAATTCACATAATCACACTATTCTATTGCCATTTTTCATCTAAAATAAAATAAAATAAATCCCAGGTACACTCTTGAAACAGTACTTCCAAATTATAACAGCAAGCAATTTTCCTGTGAAAAAAAAAAACGTTAAAAATTTTAAAAATGCATATTTTCAATTTGTCAATTTTTAAGATTAACTATGGCCGATAAAACACATATTGTAATGTAAAAAAGATAGGAAACAAACCGTTAGTTGAGTGCGATGAAGATTGAAGAAAAATGTTAAAAGTTCAGATATGAAATTCTTGAGAGTTTTAGGGAGATTTTCTGGCATCTTCGAGTCTTCGAGAGGAGCAACAACCCATTAAAAGTAATTTATGAAGAAGCCTCAAGGCTAAAGCCATCTAGGTTTTGATTTCTTCAACGATGCTGCTGAACAATTGAATTGAGGGAGATTAGTGGGTTTTAAACAAAGAAATGAAATTTTTTTTGGCTCCTTGAAAAGTTGAGCCTGAGGTGGTGGCCTCTCCTTAGGTCCGGCTATGGTAGTTGAGAAGTCTTTTTAACTTTCGGAATCAGTTTTTGGATTTCTGAAATTGGTTAGGAAGGTTTCAACCTTGTCTTTATAGTTTTTGTGGGTTTGTTTGAGTCCGTTGAGCTTCATGGTGATGGTAATGACAAATAGGGGGTGTAGAGTGAAGATAACATGATATACTTTAATCAGTTTGAATGACGTCTTACCTAATGCATGGAAATTGGAAAGATACTCGAAGAACTAGGTTGATGTGTGTTCTTGTGGTGTTCTTTTTCAAGATATTAAATGAATGAGATAAAGTAGGAATGTGAATATTTTTATTTTTAATTATATTTTAAAATAAATGATAACTTACGAAAGCAGAAATTCAAATTGTATTTTTTCCATATAATTTTGTATTTTGATTTATGTACTTTCTAATTTTTAACTTATACTTTTTAAGAAGACACTCAATTAAAAGTGCAAGTTTACTGCATTGTATACAAAAACTATTGAGGTAGAGACACCTTGGGAGTTCCACGTCATATGGGGCTTTCATAACACATCTCTCAAAATTCGTACCTCAAGTGTCATTTGTGAGGCTTACGCCTCTATTTATAGAGGTGCCTCAGACTTAGTGGGACTTACATCTCAAGGCAACTAAGGTGTTCCTTTGTTTGTCTTACATTTTCTAGAAATTTAAATATTGGCCTTTGCTTTTAGCATGTTATTTCATATTATGGAGAAAGCGAAAACACCACTGCAAATGGAGGATGATGAAAAAAATGAGAAGAAAATTATAGTGACGAGGATTATGTTAATGATTCCCTTAAAAAATCATATTAGTAGGTTAATATATAAGAAATTTTTTAGTTGTCTCTTCTTCTAGTCTTTTACTAATAAATAATAAATTATACTTTAGTTTTGTGATTACAAATTTGAAAATTTAACATTTTCTACCTTATTGATTATTGATTTATTTTCTTTTTGTTTGCAAGTTAAACTTTTAGTTTTGTTAGGAATTTTTAAAAATGTTTTCTGGTTTGTTGCACATATTTTTGTAATTATATGCTCTTTTGAATTAGTTTATTATTCTATCTTGAGGCATACGTATTGCCTCATAGAGGTAAAGATGACTTGGTACCTGATTAAGCCTTTTTAAACATTGGTTTAGTGAAACAGATAACGATCTTGAGAAACAAGCTAAACAAGAAAAGAACTGTAGAGAAAGGGTCTAAATGTATCAATAGGTCTGGGAAGCACATTGGCATCTCTGACTGTAGACTCCGATGGATGATGATGTTTGTTGTGAACTCTAGATACTAGGTGGCCGTTTGTGGTTTTAGTTTTTGAAATAGATGTTGATGAAGGCCAGAACTTGACATGAGGTAGTTGCAGCTGGTGCGTTAGGCATTTTCAACGATGCTGGAGTTGTAGAACTCTATATTGTTATCCTCTGAGTAAGATAAAATCTTGACTACAAGGCAAGACACTTGGGGAAATAACATTGAACTGGTTTAGGTGGTGGGTTCCTGCCCTATGGTAGTGCTTCCCACTGTGTGTTGTGCCATTTGGTGAATGCTGATGGATGGGTAGGTACATCTGCCAATTCCGAGCCCTGTGGATTGGGGGTGCCAAAGGAAGGTATCACGCATGGATAGCTGTGATTGATTGTAAGGTCCACACTGGGTGATTGACAGATTTTTGAGGCTTTTCTTGCAATAGGTTTGAGCTTATTGTGCTTGTTTCTTTTAGGTCATTTTTAGTGGTAGGCTGATGGCTTAGAGTTTATGTGATTGGGCTGCTTTGGTGGGTTAGACTTTTGATACTTGGGCTGTGATAATGTTTTCTTTTCTCACAACTCTACCTGCTTTTCCTTTTTCTTTCATTCTTTCTTTTTTTTTTTTAAAAAAAAAAACAAATAACAAGAGTTCTTTTCTTCTACAAATAATACCATTAAAAAAACCCTTCTGTAGACCAGACATACCATGAATAGTAGCTTTTGAATGGGATTTTATCACTGGACTGAGGTGATTTGGTATCAACTGATGCAAAACGGGAGACACGAAGAAGAGAGAAATTGTAGGAACAAGTTAATTGAACTCTGCTTCGATTTATTCTTAAAATTTTTGGTAAAGAGGAAATCTGTGGAAATAAATCACAATCAATTTCTTATTTCAATTTTGGTGTATTTTCAGCGTGTTTCTAATGCCTCTTTCATCACATGCTCTATCTTAGTGGACTTCATTTTTTACTGTTATATATAATGATCCCATACAAAAAATAAAATAAAATAAAAGTATTGACTTCAGTATGAAACTGATCTTTTGCGTGGAATGACTGTTTTTCCTTCAATTTTCACTTGCTGTATGCTTGCTTTTTCATGTTCACTAAGTAGATATGATGCATTTTTGGGAAAATTATTTTCAGGAATTGTCTACAGATGGGAATACATTCAAACCATCAGATGTTGAACAGGCTTTGTGGAGTTCTTCCGTAGCTGCCAACTTCAAAATATTATCTACTAATTCATGTGATGTTCAGTTGGAAAAAAGGTCCAGACGAAAGAGAAAACGGTAGCAGAGCTCCGGTTTGTTGTCAATTCTGGTTACTCACTGTATATTATCAACCCTCCTTTTTTTTTTTTTTTTTTGGGTGTTTTTTTTCTCCCTACTAAGCATCTCTATGCATCCAAATCAAATGTTAAACTTGCTCCGGTTTGTTGTCATTCTGGTTTACTCACTTTATTTTTTCACCCCCCCTTTTTTTTTTTTTTTTTGGGTGTATGTATGCTCCCTACTAAGCATCTCTATGCATCCAAATCAAATGTTAAACTTGTTTATTTTGTTCTCACATAATTTCGATCATTTGCCATATTTTACTATATCCTGAAAATGATTATTTGCTGTCGGTATAAGTGCCTTGAACTCCTCAGATAAATCTAATGGCTTTCAGATACAAGGAGCAAGGCTTGTTACTTGCTCTGTGCTTGTTTAATATATTGATTTATTCTTCTTTCTATCATAACATATTACTTGTTCATACCATGTTGAAGATTTGTGGAAGCTTTCCCAAAGAGTCAATATTTTGTAATTAGGATAATTCAAGCTTCTTCCCTACATATCTTTTTTTAGAATACTTCAATATCTGCAATCCATAAATTGGATAAAGATATTTGTACATAATTTTTTATGCGTTAGGGTATCCACCTTTTCATGTGACGTGGGGCCTACTTGAATATTTAATTTGAGCGGGTCCCACCCACGTGAAAGGATGGACATCCTTATGTATCAAAAATTATGTATATGTAGCATTTCCCCTATAAATTTACCATTGTGTTCTATTGTTTGATTAGATAGAAACGAAATATCTTTTCTGCATTGTATCACTTCAAACTGCAGTATCGAATTGAGTCGAGTACTAGATCCCTTCTTTCAAGACCCCCAACTTTGACCTCAAATCATTCTTCTAGTGGCTGCAACATAATCTCGAGGCTGCTCAGCCACTTTCTAGGAGTTCGTGACCCATCTGCAACCTTAATTTCAGGCTGCATCTTCTACGGAAATTATTGGAGTTGCGAATCCTATTTCCTTGTTGAAGGGTTGTCATTAATTCCAGTGCTATGGTGCCCCATTCTGGCGGCTACCATCTGCTTCCAATCAGTTGTATCTCGAGTGTTCGAGTGTGACCTTTCGGTTTGGTCACTATTTGGGCCAACTGCAAATTTAATCCTTGATTGGTAACTTAATTTTAAGCAAGGCTGCTCCTTCGGATTCTGTTCGAGTCCAAATTTGATCCCGATACCTGTGCGGGGGTATACGTCGTGCATCACTGATATGGGACTATTGCTACAATCAGATCTCGATATATGGACTTGACCAGGAGTATTCCTGCTTCAAGAGGATACCTTTTGGACTAAAAAGTGCTGGGGAAAGGTTCCAATGCCTAGCCAACACTATGTTCGACCAGAAAATTGGCAACATCTTGGTGGTTTATGTTGACGTCATGCTCGTAAAAAGTGTGACAGTAGAAGATCACGTCCAACACTTAATGTGAAATGTTTGGGATCCTTTGCAAGTAAAGTATGAAGCTCTATCCGCTCAAGTGCGTCTTTGGAGTTGGCTCTAGTAAGTTCTAGAGCTTTTATGATGAACCGGCGAGAAATTGAAGCCAATAATGAGAAGATTCGGGCTATCAACGAAATGAGAGCTTCCGCTCAACCTAAAGAAGTAAATAGCCTCATGGGATGAATACCCGCCCTTAGTCATTTCATTTCGAAGGCAACGAGCCTTTCCATGATCTGCAGCGTGGCAAAAAGAAGTTTGAATGGACTAAAGAATGTTAATTAAGAAGCCTTCGAAGTGTCAAGAAGCAGCTATCCCAGCCACCGGTACTTTCTAAGCTAATGGCAAAACAGATCCTTTCCTTGTACTTGGCTGTATTAGAGCAATCCACTAGTGCCATGATAAAAAGGGGAGGTTGGGATACAATACCCCATATACGACGTTAACAAGGCCCTTCACGAGGCAGAACTATGGAATTCTCCATGTAAAAGTTGTTGTTTGCCTTGTTGAAGTCCTCTAGAAATCTTTGACCATATAATTTCGAGTATCGTGTTGAGGTCTTGACTAATTAATGGTTAAGGCAAGTTTTGCAAAGGCCTGATACCTTGGGACAGATGGTTAAGTGGGCAATAGAGCTAAGCTAATTCGACATATCTTATAAACCTTCGAAAGGGCCAAGCTCTAGTCGACTTCTTGATTGAGTTTAACATGGATACCAGAGAAGTTGGAGAAAAGAAAGACATCCAAGTGAGCTATTTATTGATGGGTCTTCCATCAGTGATTCTCAACTTACTGTTAATACATTGTGATTCTCAACTTACTGTTAATCAAATTAATGAATCCTTTTAAGCCGAAGAAGAAATAATGACCTATTTCCTCCAGACCTTCCAGTCAAAGCTGGGAACTTCAAAGCCGTGGAGGTAAAGCAAATCCTCAAATCTCTGAACAACCACATGAACGCACTGGCTAGGCTCGTGACCAACGAGGTTGTGGAAGAACTCGACAACCCCCTTTTCCTTTACGGATCTGGCACCACTCTATGTATGAAATTTTGCTTCATTCCACTAGGAAGAATAAGGCATGCCACCGCCAAAAAGTGGAGTGGTTGCCTTGGTTGTAGACCACAAATCGACCTGAATGGATGAAATCATAGCTTTCCTAAATGAAAGGAAAACCCTATTACATCTTGCAAATGCTCGAGTGGTAAGAATAATGAGAACTCTTAGACTTGATGCATACTTAAGAATAATTTTTTTTTTTTGGGCCGTGCTATTTGGCCAGGGTGAAATCCCGGCCAAAAAACAGGGCACAGTACAAATATAGAGTTCCTTAGAAAGTACTTGAAGAAGTGTTGAAATCAAAAAAAGGATAAACCTGTTTGGCCAAGGTGAAATCCCGGCCAAAAAACAGGGCATAGTACAAATATAGAGTTCCTTAGAAAGTACTTGAAGAAGTGTTGAAATCAAAAAAAGGATAAACCTGTTTGGCCAAGGTGAAATCCCGGCCAAAAAACAGGGCGTCCATGTGGGCACTTCTTCAAGTACTTTCTAAGGAACTTTATGTTTGTATAATAAGGTGCTGAAGCACGTATATTAAAATGAATTCTATATTGGTACAAGTACTTCAGCACTCCTTTTTAAATTTGAATATATGCAATTGTTACTTGTATAGTACATACATTGATAAGATAAAAATGATTAGAGCGTCACAAGGTAACATCTCTTGTCCTATTTATAAAAATTAATTAACTAATTAATGCATGGTAATGTCTTGTATTGTATCTGTAGACTATAATGGCACTTCTCATCAAGGAAAAATAGTATCACACTGGTGTTCTTTGGAATGCATATTATGTGGGGGAAGTGAGTAAATTAAAAAGGGTTTGCGATGGCGGATGGAGAATGGTCAGACCTGTGGCTCCCTCGGTCTCCCTGTATCAAACAGTACTCCTCTAGATCTTATTTAGCCAGTAAAGTCAGTGACATCATTAGGTGAGAAGAGCATGAGACTTGGAGAAGATTGGACAGATTTTTATTAATTAGTTCACAGGGCCTCACCCTGCATGCGACCCACCTCATTAAAAAAATAACCCACAAATACCCTCCCACCCTATGTATGTGAGTAGTCTGCGGGGGTTCTGTAAACCCCCAACTGGCAGTGCAGCATAACCCGATTTTTATACTTGTGTACAGAGGATATCCTCTCCTATCGTCCAGGGCAATTGAGAAGAATGGGCCTTTTGGCTTATTAGTTGGAAGTGGATATCGAGTACTGTTTCAAGAATCTGAGAATGAGACAGAGATATAGCCATAGATCCCAACTAATCTTGATAATGCCAGCACCTCATAAGCTACGATATTCTTATGGGGATCCTTTCTGGACACTTTACCACATCATTTGAACCTTTTTAAGTGCCACATTTTGGAACCAGCACTACAAAAAAAATAGATTTCCTAAAGGCTATTATGTGGTAGCTAAAGATCCATTTGAACCTTTTTAAGCGCCACATTTCGGAATAAGCACTACAAAAAAAACAGATTTCCTGAAGGCGATTTAGTGACCAAAGAACAATGGATGCTGATTGATCGCTGATTCATCGTCAGTGAAAGTCTTTAGTGATATTTATATAGCATTCAGCGACCAAAATGTAGTGGGTAAAGGTCTTGATTTGTGGTAAAAAATTGATCGATTTGTACCATGTTGGAATAAAACGGCCTGCTCATGTGGGCTAACTCGACCCGAATTGCATGAAAACAATTGGAGGGAGGAGTAGAGTTTTTGAATTTGAAAATTAACTTCCCCACCACCAATAACTTTCATGCAATTTCCATTACTCCATTATGAAAAATAAAAACTATCTTTTTTAAATGATGAACATTAACTCGAGCGAAAGAAAGATGAAAAAACTGAAACTGTTGCAATGGAGGTGGCAATTCCAAATTTGATTTTAAAAATTTACACAGGGATTCCTTAAATATTCCAAATGCTAATTGAAAAATTACATGTTGGTCCCCGCACTTTTGAATGTTAAATATTCCAAATGTAATTTGAAAAATTACATGTTGGTCCCTCAAATATTACAAAATGCAGTTTGAAAAATTGCATGTTAATCCTAATACTTTTGAATGTTGATTATTCCAAATGCAATTTGGGAAATTGCTTGTCGGTCCCAAAATTATTTTTTTGGAAGTTGATTATTCCAAATTCAATTTAAAAGATTGCAAATTGGTCCCTCAAATATTCTCGATTTTTTTATGTAATTAAAAATAATCAATTTTTTTTTCATTTTATTATTAAAATTAATTTATAAAAACATTAAAAAAACTATTTTTTGGACTTGATTAAATTTTGAATTTTTTTTTTAAATCAAGAATATTTGTTAAGTAGTATTTGCCTAGTGAGAGTTATTTTTATAAGTGCTCACATTTTTTTTAAATGAAAAACAATATTCTGAAAATATTTTATATACCACATTTTCTATACATTCATTATTTTTTTGGAAGTTGATTATTCCAAATTCAATTTAAAAGATTGCAAATTGGTCCCTCAAATATTCTCGATTTTTTTATGTAATTAAAAATAATCAATTTTTTTTCATTTTATTATTAAAATTAATTTATAAAAACATTAAAAAAACTATTTTTTGGACTTGATTAAATTTTGAATTTTTTTTTTAAATCAAGAATATTTGTTAAGTAGTATTTGCCTAGTGAGAGTTATTTTTATAAGTGCTCTCATTTTTTTTAAATGAAAAACAATATTCTGAAAATATTTTATATACCACATCTTCTATACATTCGTGAGTGTTGTGGATCTTGATTAGATTATGCAATCAATTGTGACTAGTTTCCAATTCTTGTGCTTGATTAGATATGGTTGGATCAACGCGCATTTTTAACATCCTTATAGGGGAAGCTAGTAGAGCACGGGTTATGAACGTGTTGAAAAATTACTTGCTTATAGAAACTATGAAATAGATCCACCACATAACTTAATACAACACAAAATGTCTCGAAGTAATGTGTCGAGAAAGTGATACATTTGGGACAACATATATGTGAGGTGGATATTATGTATCATCTAATGAGGACAAATGGCATGATATTGCTATTGAAGTTTTTGACAATTCTCACCTCTACGCTACAGTTATTTGATCAGGATCTTGATGATGAAATGGAATTCAGAAAATGAGAATTTTATTATAAATTTAGATATGTATGGTTAGTTCAAAAATGTCGAACAATATTTATGTGAAATTTTATTTTCTCACGTTTAGTAGTTGTTTAAAGAAGCTTAATATGATCTCATGTACATTTTCGACATTTTGAAATTCATATATGTGTTTCGTATTTATCACATATAGTCAAAATGTTTTGCTTATTTTGTACATGATTAATGTTTTGATTTAGTGGGAGTTCTAAGGTTAAAAGAGTTTAAATAATTTTGACTTAGCACCTATGATTTTTGTTAGGTTTTAATGTAATTGTCGTTTCTGTGTACAAAAAGGACCAAATTGAAAATGTTTAAAAGTGAAGGAGTGAGGTGCAATTTTGTATAGTTGTGTTAGGTAGGTTAGGATTCAAGCTCGGAATAAGGAAAGAAGAGCTGTTGTAATTTTGCTTGCATCTTGCCAACACATTGCCCGAGCAACAAAAATAGAATGTATCCCTCGGTCTATTAGTGAACCATCTCTCTGAAAGATGTTCCACTGCAAATATTCTTGTTATTGCTTCGACTCATATTCCCCAAAAAGTGGATCCCGCTCTAATAGCTCCGAATAAATTAAATACATTGCCCGAGCAACAAAAATAGAATGAACTTCGCTAGCTTATCACCAGGACATTGCTCAAGCGAAACACCGTCGCTTGCTTTTCACTGAATTGTTGCTCGAGTGACAGTGTTTACTAGAAAACCCAAATTTGTGACTTTCGAGAATTTTCAGAGGACCATAATACCAGCACCGTTTCACGAAAAACATTGGATTGATCATTGTGAGAAACCACATACAATATTCCTATATCATTCAATCCATTGATCCTTGAGACTTGCAATTGAAAAAAAACATCAAAATCCATAAATCAAACACCAAAAATCCATATTTCCAGAGTATCTGTCAAAGGTTGAAGATCAAGGAAGGTGGATCGGAGTTCCGATTGTTGGAGAGCAAGGAGTTTTTGGGAATCCACAGGAATAGATGAAATCAGAAAGCCGAAAATTGGTGCAGGAGCATGCAATCCAGAAGAGCTTGGGAATTACAATTGGAAGGTCAGAAAGTAATTGTATTGGTTGAGTCTAGTAGTACTGTAAGTTGATTGATTTTTAGTGGATTCATACTAGTTTGGGCCCAGAATTTTTAATCCTGCGAGGGGTTTTCTCTTTCATCAAATATTCTATGTTATTTATTTTCTAACAATTTATTATATTTCGACAATTCAACATAGGGTAGATTGCATGTGAATTCATCTGTACTAATTAATAATTGTGACTTGTTGCAATTATTAATTAGATAAATTTATTTAGATAGTTTTGAAATTGCCTTGAGGGCACATGCTATAGATCCACAGCAGCCACTCCATCAAGGGTGCTAGTGGAAGGATCTTTCTCTGTCGAAATTCTTTTTTGTCATAATGGATCCCACTAATGTAGTAAAACAACCGATATTCTGATTTAAAACTTTGGTCCAGTGATAGGAGTAAGCAAGGAAATAGTAGACGTAACATTTCAACGTCTGGACTGTTGTCTCCTTCGAAAAGTTCAGGGTAGAAAATCGTAAACAAGAAGAGATTATCATTAGTCTTACGCATAATCTTGGGGACTGATTAGCCATTTATTGTAGAGCAAAAATCTTTTTTCAATATAGTTAAGTTATTCTTTCGAATCCCCACGGATCAAAATGAGCAATTGAATTTAATAAACAGTTGATTCGTTAGGAAAACCCACAGGATTATGTGATGGTTTAAGCCTCAAGTACAGATTTGAATTCAACCTATTTCATGTTCTCCATTAATGCTAATACCTAAATTGAATAAGCGCGCAATTCAAAAGATGATGATGGCCAAAGAGGCAAAGACAAAAACTGTTAGTTTGTTGAATAATCACCATGTGATTCCATACTAACATCATAGGCTTTCATCATTGTTGGGTAAGAGGATCAAATGGCAAACATTTTTTTAAATGGATTTCATATTGCATACACAGATATATGCACTATTATGAAATAAATTGAAATTCAAGAGAATATCAAGGCACAATTATATTGAAGCAAGAACCAAAATTTCCATACGCAATTTCACAATGTCTTCATTACGCTTTTCACATTATCCAAAAAAAAAAAAAAAGATATATATATATATATATATATATCTTTTTTGTTAAAAGAATCAGGATTTACATGTCTTCATTAGATTTTAGATATAAAATATATACGAATTATGTAGACATGCGATAAAGTCCTAATCAATAGAAAATGAGAATCAAATGGTGGATATGTGTGATATTGTGTGTATTATTTTTTGTCGGTAGATCTATAGAAGAACGAATTGGTGATTAGGTTGAGGGAATTTCTTAGTGGGTGATTCAAGGGAAAAAAGGATCTCGTGGAGATTTTGGTTTGGAATATAAAAGGACACGATCTTACGGATTTTTGTGAGTAATTTGACATGTTAAGGGCATGTTTGTTGGGATGTTCTTTAAAGGCGCGTTTGTCGGAGTAAAATTAACTAAGTAATAAATGGCATGTATAATTTGGTTAGTTTTTCACATTTCTAGTTTACTATATAAAAACAGTATTTATGGTTAAAAAAAAGTTGCATAGTATATTTTAAATATTTATTAAAAAATAGGGGTGTGAATAATTTCCTCAAAAATAAAAGAACTTGAATATCCAATCCCTCTCATCTATAGGCCCACTGATACTTTAATGGTTGGAGTTCATTGGTGCTTTAATGGATCTTATGGCGGCCCCAAACCTTAGTTTCGGCGTAATTCCTGGGACATTTTATGGCGATTACAGGCCGCGAGTAAGACCCTGTGGCTTTGCGGGGTGGAGTTTAATGAAGCACTAATAGGCAGTGAGCAGTTGGCACAGGCAGACGCTCAGCGGCAGCCATGAGTGGGTTTCAAAATGTACTGACAGTTTTTGCATTGGACGATATTGGCTACATTGGGCCTTAACGCTCACGGAATAGTAGAAAGTCGGGCATTCAAGAAGGGCTTGATTGTTTCTTCTGTGACAAGAGGCTGAAATGCTGTTTAGCATGTTGATTGTCCATAGTCAAACCACTAACCCATTATAATGCAACTGTTTGGTATTTACTTAATCATGTACAGCAAAATTGAAAACAATTTTGATTCCCAACAAAAATCTGATATGTGTTTAGATAGAAACTGCGATTAGAATTATACATTTAGCTAATTTTCCAAAAAAAAAAAATAAAAAAAAAATCATGATTTGCAATTTATAGCTATCCAATTGCTCAAGCTCCAATGGTAATCCATACACAATTGAACATCAATAAGATAATAGCATTTTTCTTTCCTTTTGTTAGCAAGATAATGAATGTGTATTCTTGTTTTTGAACCCTAACAGCTTATTAATAGAAGTCCAAGTGGCTTGACCCACCATTTTAATTTAACCCAGTCCAATGTTTAATTAATCTAACTAATTAAACTTGGTCCAAAAATTAATTAACCTAATTAATTAATTTTGTCCATCAATAAATAACCCAATTAATTAATTGGTAACATCATTCTTGTAGTTCTTATTTTTGTATGTGATCCATTAAGTTCTCGATCACAATGCCTAATGGTGTGAATTAATATTTTGATCTAATAAGTATAAGATAAATTAAAACACGCTTTTAATTATAGTTATTCATCTAGATTAATTAATTCACATTTGTCATTACAGGTTGACATCTAACAATGTGTCGAGGCAAATATTTGTGATGAAAAATGTCACGTGTTGTGACAAAATCAAAATTGTTCGTTTATTGTGAAACTATAATCTATTTGTTAACATGATTCGATCAATTATGAGTTGAAAACTCTTTTTCGGCTTACAATCCCACATTGACCAAGGATTTCATTATTAACCTAACTAAATAAAATGCAAATAATCTCTCTTACTATATAAGAATCATGAATTCTCTATAGATGATTCTCAATCTTCATATGATTATTGACATATCCAAACGATACCGTGTTAACGACTCTTGACCTTACAAAATTCTACATAACCGAAGCATGACTGTCTCCATATAGGGCGCTATGATGGTCTCAAGTTGAGTGAGCAATTTCACTATCAAACGTTAGAAACTAAATATTGACACTTGTATAATTATCCATGTGGAATCTTTTTAGTAAGCTTCCAATGTTTCATTCTTCTAACAAAACATTCACGCGTCCTTTTAAATATTATTACATTTTAGTTTGTGAGATTAGCTGTTCACTTCACAAGTAAGAAATGCAACACGTATTGATCTAATCGTTATAATGACATCTGCATCTCGTTATTATTTATGACCAAAAATAATTTAAGATTCAATCATATATAATTTATTTCTCATTATGACAACTTCTTGTGATTAATAAGTTACTATGATTTGAATCTGCGGAGTGTATTAATATAACTTATCAGAATATTAAATTAATTAAAAAATACATCTTGCTATAAATAAAATGCATTAATCATATTGAAAGTGTTTACTCCAAAATGGATTGGACATACACATACAGATTACCACTTACACAAATGGTAACGTAAAAGGACAAGTAGGGTATGCGGCCAGGAGAAAAATAGTTCAGATTCGAGGAATTTGGTAAGCGTGAGTGAAAATCGAAAGAGGTTTTGAGCATGACTAGAGAAAGGCCACAGCAGCTTGTCCTTATCTGTAATTTAAAAGCCAGAATGGCTGATCGTGGACATAAATTGGAAAATTGGAGTGCGGCTCCTTGAGTTATATAATGTTCCGTGATGTTCTTATCACATGGACAAAAGGATCTGGAAGTTATAATAGATTTCCTAAGCGTTCTTTTTATAAGCAACTATCATGAGCGGATTGGCTCGAAGTTGGGGCCTGAAATACCTGGATGTTTTCATGCGAGAACCACATTGTGAAATCACATTGTCATTTTGCGAAATGGTGAAGGAGAATTTGCTGTTGATAAACCATGCAATAGTCAGGTTGACTGACGAATATGTCACCATTTTTTTAGGAGTTTGAGTTCAGGGGGGTTACTTTTGCCTATCAAGGCTGATTTGGTTTGAGTGGATAGAAGCTGAAGTGCTCATACTCTACTAATTTTTTTGTATCCTGGAAGACACAATCAAGCAAAACCTCGAGTACTTACTGTGTGTGTGAAATCTATTTTGAGGACAAGCAATTTTTTTTTTTTTTTCATATTCCGTTCCTTTTTTATTAATAAAATATATTACATTCTACAATTTTTTTAGTGGAAATTATCAAAATAGTCAATTTTTGGCTTTGTATTTACAAAAATGTCACCTTTTTTTACGTCTTTGCAAAATTGTCAATTTTGGAAAATTTTGGACATTTTTGCCCATCTAAATAATTCAAATGCCCTACATGTCCTTCATTAAAAATTGATTTGACTAGATGAAAAAATAATACAAAAAACTTTAAAACATCACATCAAATGCTTTCACTCACTATTTAATATATATATCCTCTCATTCCTTAAAAGATAAAAGTTTTATCATTCTCTCTCTCATTCCCTAAATCTAAATGGCTCATTTTTTTTTTTTTTAACGAGGTGTCTCAGCTTGCGCTAGACTATATCCTCGTCCCTGAACCTCCGGCCCCTCAGCAGCTCAGGGAGGTAAATCGCGGGATGTGTCCTTGTTGGTTCCCAGATTCCTATACGACTTTTACTCATTCCCCAAAGGGAGCCTTCCTCCATAGTGATTATTCCATCAATAATTCCTCCTTTATTGGATCAAAGGTTCCCACCAGGAATCGAACTCCCCACGCTTGGTTCCAGAGCCCCCCAATGTGATTGTTCCGCCAACTTGGATGTGCCCCGGGGGGCAAATGGCTCAATTTCCTCTTGTTCAAGGTCGTCGGCAACGCTAAAGTCCTCTATTTTTGTCCAGACTTGAAGCCAAATAATCGTTAATCAGTCCACCGTCAACGAAGATCAGCATTAGTCTCTTGAGGTTTTATTTTTTTCTTTCTTTTTGCAATTGTTGCTCTATTCTCTTCCGATTTTTCAAATTTAGGGGTATTTATTTTTTATTCTTCACAAATCTGGTCTAAATTGGTACAATATGTCTCAATTTTTTTGTTGTCTATTTTTCTAGTGTTAAGATTTCGGTTTATATAAGTTATCTATGAATTTATTTCTTACAATTATGTTTTCATTTTTCTGTAAATAATGGTTATTGGTCATTATTGGGTAAATTGAGTTTGAGTTTAATTTTTGAGTTTGTGAAATGAGCTAAGATTGAATTGGGTATATTCTGGTCAACATGCACAAATAAGCTCGGTTAAATATGTCTTTATATGATCATTCCGGATTTTTTTAAATGTTGTTTAAAGTGTTGGATTATTATATTTTCATTTTTTGAAAATGTCTTTGCATTTATATATAAAACTTATGGCTGACTATATGAAAAGTGGTATTATTGGAAGCTATAAGTATAACACATATCATATCTGTCATAATTTGGCCCTTCATGTCTTGGAAAATCAATATGAATGTGAAATGTAATGTCCATTCTGACATTAACGAAATTATCCGTCAACAGATGAACTCTTGTTCTCGACAATTAGGCTCTGAAATTCTCGACAATTATTGCAGAAGCCAAATTTTGTTAAACTTCTCTTCTACGTTTGATTTTAGGGGTTGAAATGTATAACATGTCATTGGAGTACCATTATTACTTCATGAATTATAGACATAATAGTTATGAATCTATCTGTAGAGATAAACTATCATTCTAGATAGTGAAGTCACCGACCCAAAAGGTGCTTGCCTGGACTATCAGAGGGTCTATCGGCTAGCTAGGTAGATGAGGGGATTAGTATGTATTATCACTTAATTTAAAAACGCATTTGTCCCATTGTTTGAAGTTTTTATCTTCATGATTTCAAACATGGTTGTTTCGTATGAAGATATTGACCTGAAAGTTGGTAGCCCAAACTACCAAAAGGTCCATTGACTAGATGGGTAAAGGAGGCAATTGTTGTGTGTTAATACTTTCAGTTTTAAAAAAACAAATATTAGAATGTTTTGATTTCTTAACTTGGCATTTGAAGCTTGATTATTTCATATGAAGGTGTCGAACCGAAAGGTACATGACCGGACAGTCACGAAGTTTCTTATGCTTATGGTAGACGGTAAGTTCCGTAGTAGGGTAGTTATACAATGTCAAATTCTTATATTTTACGTTAAATATATTTAGTTGAAGATAAACGTATCATTTCGATATTATACTTCAAATTTTGGTAAAACCTGTTATTTTCTTTCATTATTAAATTTTGGTGCCTAATACAACTCAAACCACTTTTGCATAGGAGTATACACTGATGTACCACTGGCATCAACCATACCCGTTCAACGTGACGATGATGTTAACACAAATATGGAAGGATCAACGTGTGTTCGAGCGCCTGCTCCATTGACTAGAACTCCATTCAAGAAAGGGAGCGGATAGAAAGTCAACCAACATTAAATCAAGCAACATATCAGATACATTGTAGGAGTTAACTAGGAAAATAGTCACATATTCTCAAGGATAACATAACAGTTGTTTTAAGTAGTTAATAACGTGATAGTGCTTTTGTGTAGCCTTTTACTTTAAAATGTTTTAAAGTTTCTATTAGTGATGCACACAAATATTTTAGTTTGCTGTAACCGTTGCTTAAATGTTGTGTGCTCCTAGGTGAAATTCAATGGTAACATAGCTGAATTTGTTAATTTTGCAACTATTATGCTTATGTGTAGACTATATTTATGATCTCTAGTTTCTGTCAGGGATTCATGTGATAATGTATGTACATAATGCTGTGTATTCGAATATTTGTTACATTAAAATTTTTAGTATACTTTACTCAATTTTAATGAATTGTCGAAAATTATTCATACAATTTGTCATGACCAAGTGTCGAGGATGATAGAAACAATCCATTGGAAACGACAGATGAACTATCAGACTGTCATGCAATATGTTGTCTATGGATCTGTATTTTACTTGTGAAATTGAACATATATTTGCCTGTTTGCGAATGATGTGGGAATGATAATGAAGATGTAAGTTGAAGATGGTAATGTAAGTTGAAAATGTGTTGGGGAACACCGTAAGTTGAAAATACCTTTAAACGAAATATGTATGCTCCAATGAAATCAATAGGTTATAAATATGATAAAAAAGGAATAAAGATAACGAAAACGTTAAATTGTTGTTTTTTTTTTAAATACAAAAATCACTTCACCTCTAATATTGTAGTAAATAATTCAATACAATTTTGTAATTATTATCCTTCTTTTCTCCACAATAATACGATATAACATTAGTGGTGTTTATCATTTATGTGTCAATTGAGTTCACTATTTACAATTTACAAACAATGTTTTTTGTGGGGATTAAAATTAAATTTTTTAGTGGATTGTGATAGTAGTTTTTGAATGGTGTGGTTGAATTATTTTCAACAGTAGTAGAGTTCGATAATGACAACATAAGGACCAATAATGGCCACAAACGATAATGCCAACAAAGCTATAACATAACTTGATAATGTACAACACAGTAGGGGAAACATTCGACATACAACGTCAATAATAACATTGCGCGGTTGTTTAAAAAACTTGTATTATATTGAGGGTTGAACAAACTTTTCCCTATGTGACACAATGAATCTCAAGTGATAATTGATACCTGAAACTTTAAGATTACAAATGTGAGAATTTTGCACATTCCATATGTCGACATTTAATACCATCAAATTGGAGTTTTCGAATATTTAGATCCATATAATAGTAAAAAGAAAAATAAAGGATTTCAACAGTTTTCAAGTGTCGAAGTTGACAATTAAATTGTCTATCCATAGTGAGTAAATGTCGAGTTCGACAGTTCAAATGTCTAACCCGACGGTTTCGATAACACTACTCGACAATTAAACTGCTATAAAATTTTGGGGAAGCTTGAAAACCATGTCTTTAGTTGTTTGGAAGAAATTATTGAAAATATTAATGGTGATAATCAATTTTTAACTACAAAATCACAATATCTTCCCACAAATAAATAAGGAATGACTCAATGCTTCATTAAATATGAAATCTTTCACATTTTTCTAGAGAATGTTGTTATTTTTCCCTTTGAGAAATATATAAAAAATAAAACACATTAATGAATGAGAGATTCAAAAAGTTCAATTAAATATAACCATATTGTATAAAACATCTAAAGTAGTAAACTATGAGATGAAAATATAAACAATTTCTAGTGGCTCACCTTTGAGATTGATCAATAGTTTTCCCTTGTTGATAATGGAATGAAGATGAAGAAGAAGAAGGTAGGGTTTGTGTTCATATATGCTTATGTGTTTTTTTTTTGTTTTTTTATTTTTTATTTTTCACCCATTTTTTAACAAAAATTCATATTATACAATATAATAATCATATTTTAAATGTTTAAAATATATAAAACGAATAATCACATCACACCGTTAATTGCATTCAAATCAAATATTTATTGCTCCTAAAAAGGTGTTATAAAGGGTAAAGTGGACATTTTTGATAAAAAAAAAATGACATTTTTGGAAGAAATTGGTGCAAATGAAATTTTTTTATGCATTTTCAATTTTAGTGACATTTATATAAATTCTCCATTTTTTTATAATATAATTTTGGTTAAATGAGACTCCACCACCTAGAAAGGTCTTGTAACAGTAAAGGAAAAAACATTTAGCACCAAATTATTCAATAAGTGATAACTTGTTAATGTTTTAGTTGGACACTTGGTACTATTAAAACATTATTAGATGCATGGTTATTTTATAAACTAGCCAAAATGGGATGATAAGTAGGCGATCCAGCTGCATTTTAGATTTAGTTGTAGAATTTTCTTTGCCATGCCACGATAAAATTATATTTAAGTTCTTCCGTACTTTATAACTAAATAATTTCTTAATATCTAGTGAGCACAGTAAAAGATATAATTCATAAATCCTTAATTATATGGATAATGCTACAAGTATATTAGAGTGTCCATAACCGTGTCCACTTCTCTCACATGGAAGGGGATTCCCTTAGAATAAAATACAACTTATCAAAAGTGGGTTCCCCTTCATGTGATAGGGTGAACACCATTATGAATATCGCATTATGTACAAGTAGCGTATTCTTAATTATAATGAAGTCAATATTGACCTCACATATATACACACACACAAAAAAAAAAAAAAAAAAAAAACAAAAACACAAAAAAAAAAAAAAAAAAAAAAAAAACCCCATTTAGAGCTTTTGCAACTTATGGACGTATGTTGCAAACCCCCTGTTGTCGTAGAGTAGAAGGATACAACAACATTTATTAGCATTGCGAATAATCTTTTGCAACATTTTTTGACCATTGTCGATAACATTTTTACAACGTTTTTTGAATAATTTTTTTGCAGCGTTTATTGAGTGTTTCCAATAACCTTTTCGCAACGTTTTTCAGTGTTGTGAATAATCTTTTGCAACAGTTTTTTAGTGTTGCTAATAACAGTTTTGCAACATTTTTGGAATATTGTCTTTAACTTATTTGCAACGTTTTTGGAATGTTTTCTTTATTTTTGTGCCAATCTTTTAGCAACTTTTTTTTTTTTTTTTTTAAACGTTGTCTTTTCCTTTATCAAAGTTTTTGCAACATTTTATGAACGTTATCATATGTTATTTCCATATTTCTTTTTAATTAATTCACCTTTTTATACTGATATTAACCAATATATTTAATTTTTTAATACTTTTATAGTCAAATATGCAAATTAAATAACATAAATAAAGGCATTTTTGATAGTGCATGAAATTGAGATTAAAATTTTATTTGTATTTTTAAACCATACAAAACAAAAAATGAAAATAGATTGAACATCATTTTCTTGCAAATCCAGTTGAAATGTATTTCATTTTTTTTCTAGTCCAAATGGATGATTTATATGCATTACTTAAATAAATCCAGTTATATAAGAAAATTGTACATGAAATATTTGATGTAAATATAAGCATTTATATTGTCAAACACACCCCAAAAGCATAAAATTGATGACACGCAATTTTTTTTGATTTTTTTACCGCACTTATGTAAGCAATGTTAAGTAGCCCAAGTTGATTGCATATATACATAACTCGATCACATTAATGAATAAAAAAACACAAATTTTCAAGAGGAAGTGTAAACTAGAGAATAACTCTCTATGAAATGCATTTTGGTAAAAGATAGTGTCCTCCTTGATGATGTGTAAAGGGGGGACTTTCCTATTTGCCCTATTACTATTCTTTTTAATGAAAATGTCTATATTGCCATTAATAAAATGATTCTTTTTATATTGTAACATATATTCCAAACTACATTCTATTTTGAATTTTTGAATATAGTTTCATCCTATGGATTATTGTCCTCCATATAGCTTTGTCAAAGGTGCTATAATATTGTCTTTTTTTTTCACATGAATCTGGGGCACTCCCTTAACTGGTAGGATTCTTTTATAGTGGTAGGACATTCGGAAAATTGATGTATTTCGAATATTGTAATATAATTCTTCAATATTTCTAATTTTCCATGTCCTTGATTTGATACCAGCATCCAATTTTCATATTGGTATATGCATGAGAGTTTTTTGTCAAACAAATTTTTAGCAACGTTGTACACGGCTTTAATTCCAAGGGTTTTTTTATGTCTGATCCATGATTTTGTCACTTTAGGAACTTTTCTATCATTTTCCACCACATCTATTTGGAAGTTGGTTGCTGCATATCCAATTGATATTATATGTTCAATTGGATAATAAACAACTCCATCGTATTTAGGACTTATTGAGTAAAATTTCAAATATATTCTTCGTCTTTTGGCAAATCTGGATACTTCTTTGATGAATATATCATCAAATTTCGAAATTTCTATAAAATCTTTTCTTGGATATATCAAATCCAAAAATCCATAGTTTGCCATAATTTTTATAAGTGAAGGGTCTCCTCCTTCTATAGCTATTATTATGGGATAAACATTATTTCACGGAGAGATGAAATATAAATTACTCATTTTTATTTCGTAAGCAATTATAACTATTTCAGCATATTTTTCTTCTTTTGGATCTAAAGGGATTTTATATTCTTGGTCTATGATGCTGATTATTTTGGAATCTCTTTTATCTCCATGTAACATCACTTTTTTGGTTGATGATATTGAAATGGAATCTTCGTTTTTATCAGTTGGTATATTTTCACGTTTGGGTCCACTACTGCTTCCAGTTGTCCCTGTTTGGTATTGATTTGAAAAACTCATTTCTGAGCTCTTTGGTATATCAGTCTCAGATAGTATATCTTTTAGTTGTGCTGCAATAACATCAACTTGATTTTTGAGTTCTATGGCCTCTTTATGATGTCCAGTAGTAATATTCAACAATATTTTTGTATTTGAGTTGAATATCTCTGAGATCTATGTTGCTCCAGTATTTATATCTTCAAATTATTCTTTAAGAAAATCTGTCATTTTTTGTATATGTAAGATAGATTGGTATATGTCCATGAACTTAACTTTATCTATCAGCAAATTCTATGTTTCTGCTGAGAAAGTCTGTAAGAAAATTATTAACTCTTTTAATATGAAATATATCAAAATTATAAAATGTTAAATAAGCTTGCCATAGATGGAGCCTTCTATATTGAGGTTTTGATGGTAATTTATTCTTGACTAATCCTGCAACTTGAGAATTATCAGTTTCAATAATAAATTTCTTGGATGATAAAAATAATGAGAACTTTTTTATTCCTCTAATAATTGCTAATAATTCTTTCTTATGAGAAGTATGATTTATTTTTGCTTGATTAGAGGTTCCACTTGAATATCTACAAATTTTATTTAAATCTGTTTTTAATATTACTGCCCAATATTTATCTGAGGCAACAGTATTAACAAACAAATTATCTTTTTCATCTGGTAATCTTAATTTTGGTAAGTTTTTACATTCTTCTTTTAATAATTTAACTATTTATGTATGTTTTTCATTCCATCATTTAGTATTTGTTTTTTCTAAGTAAAATTTATATTTTATGCATTTTCTTAAAAAGATTTTCAATAAAACCTTCTGCATAATTTAAACATGCTAAATTTTTTAATTTGTTTTTTGGATTCTAATTTATTTGAAAAACTTTCTATCTTTTTAAATATATGAGTATGCAATTTTATTCCTCTTTTATCTATTGATAATCCAAGAAAATCTATCTATTGTTTTTCTATTATAGATTTCTATTTAAATGTATAATTCTTTCTTTTTTACATTCATTTATGAATTGCATTAAATTATTCCTATGTTCTTCTTTACTGTTAGAACATATCAGTATATCTTCTATATAAATAATTAGAAATTCATTAAACTTTTTAAATATATTATTCATTTTTCTTTGATATATTTGTGGTGTATTTTTTTAATCCAAATGACATTACTAACCATTCATATTTTTTTTGAGGTGTATTAAATGCAGTATATTGTATACTATCTTCTTCTATTTTTATTTGCCAAAATCCTGATTTACAGTCAAATTTAGAATAATATTTTTTTCCTTTTGCAATGTTTATTAAAACTTCTTTATTTGATAAAAAATATTCATCAAATTTAGTATATTTATTTAATTCTTTATAATTTATAATCATTCTAACCTTTCCTCTAACTTGTTCAGAATGTTTCATAACTATAAAGGCTGGACTACTACGAGGCCCATTAGTAGGTCTAATAAGTTTCTGTTTTAACAATTCTTTTATTTAATTTTTGAATTCTTATATATCTTCTATAGTATACATCATTGGTCTGATTCTTATTATAACATTTTTCTGTCAATTCTATTTTGGTTTTAGGGTGATGTGGCTTCCAAAATAACAATGGATTTTCTTCATAAACTTTTTCTAATTGTTCAATAATTTTTTCTATACTTATTTCTATTCCCGTTTTCAAAACTTTTTTATACAATATTCTTTTATTTTTTATTTTATTAAATATTATTGGTTTTTTCTCCTATTTATCACCACGCTAAGCTGGCTGAACTCTATAAGGTCTAAATTCTCTTGAAATTTTTAATAAATGTCTACAAGATGTTTGTAGCATTATCATATAATTATTTTGCTTATTTTATTAAAATTGTTGTATAAAGTCATTTCCTAATAATATATCACACTCCAGTTTATCATATTTATAAATTTTAATAATTGTAACTTGTTTACTTCCAAGAATTATACTAATTTTATCAGCACTATTTATTATCTGGGTACTTTCTGCTGTTACTCCAATTATTTTTATATTACTATTATCATTCCATGATTTTATTAAAAAGTTTTTAAATATTGTTATATCACTTCCTCTATCTATTAAAGTACAAGTTGTTATGTTTGTTTCTATAATAGTAATTTGTATATATACAGCCAATGGAAAACATATTTGATTAATCATTTAGTTCTTTTTACATAATATAGTTTGCGTAGTATGGACTATATATAATTCTTTTTTTTTATACTATAATCTTCTAGTCCATTTAGAAAACTCGTTTCTAAAAGTATATGAGGGTTTATATCCGTACTTTTATCTATATAACACGGTACTAAAAGATTTATTCCTCTTATTTTTATTGGTACCTTAACTTTCAAATCTGTAATCTGTACATGTCTATTCAAAATTTACATATCTATATGGATCAATTTTATGAGTTATTAATCATTTATTTCTAATTGAAGCTATATGATATTCACTAGCTCCTATATATTTGGTCGATTTATATTTTCTCTTCCATTATAATATTTTCCTTCTATTTTCATATTTCCAGCATTCCTATAAAGTTTCATTTATTTTATATTATTAAATTCTTCTAACTGGTTTTTATTAGGTATTCTAAGACTTTTTGATCTTTTGATCAATTTTCCATCCTTAAATGTTATATTATTAGAACATTTTCCTTCATTTAATTCTATTATTTCAGATTTATTTCTTATTATACTAAATTCATATATATCTGGAATTAAACTTATTTGTTTATTTGGTTATATTATTTTACTAATATCCTTACATTCTTTATGTATTTCAATATAAGGTTTATTGGAATAAATGTTTCCATAATTAGAATTGGTAAATGTGTATAAAGCTCTATACTATATAGTCATAATTTGATCAACTGGTTGTATGATATCATCTCTATGTAATTTAAAATGCAATTATAAAATTTCATTAAAGTTTCTATCTTTCAATGATACACAATATTTTGGGTAACATGTAAACATTATTTTTTGATATGCCAGATGTAAGGTTATGGTTAAGAGTGAGTTCATCCCTTCTCTGAGTAATGATTTAAGCATTATTTGTATTTCTACTAAATAAATATATTGGATTTTTTCACTTTGTTTTTTACTAACTTTTGTTAATAGTTCTTCAACCATTTTTTTGTTAAAAGATTTAATTTATGTTGTCCATATGTTGTTCTTACATCTATGATTTTTTCTATTTTGTGATATTCATTTATTGCTATTATTTCATTTTTCCAAATTCTATCTAAAATTTCTCATATCCCTATTTTAAATCTAAAGATAATTTTTGTAATTTTCTAAATTTATTGTTATCAAAAGTAACTTTTAATCAATATCATTCTCTTCCTTTATATTCTTGTATATTTATATTATTACTTTCTATTTCCTATATTTCCTTATTCAGATTCTGATTCATCATCCTCTGTTTCACTTATATAAACTTCTTGATTATAATATTTTTCAATATTTGATATTTCACTCAATTTATCTTTTATTTCAAAATATTCTTTTTGTAATATTTTAAATTTTTATTTTTTATAACGATCAAGACTTATATGACCTATTTTTCCACAATTCCAACATTTACATTGACTTTTATTTTTCTTATAACTTTTATTTTTCTATTGACCATATAAGATATTTTTTCTTTTATAGTATCTTCTTCTAGGCTTTATATTTTTTTTATTAAAATTTCTAAATTTTTTAAATTTTTTATTTTTATATCTTTTTTTATTAACTCTTCTTTCAGGATTACATCCCCATTGTATAGGATTTTCCATATCTTCACAGCATATTTTAATTAGTTTTCCTGATTTTTTCATTAATTGTCTTTGTTGACATATATATGCAAGTTTTTCAAATAAAATTTTTATTCTTGAACCTAAAGTTCTAGATATTCCAATATTATCTCTAACATATTTTTCAAATTTTATTTTAAAATATATTCCCCATGAACCTAGTAATTTATTATGATACATATCTTGGTATACTTCTTAGTTTTCATTACTATAAAATTGAACATAATAATAATTTCTAAATTCACAAGTATATTCTTTAATTTTACACATATCACATATTGTTAAATCATTAGTTTAATTCTAGCATTATCTTTTTCTCTTATTTCTTCCCTTTCAACATTTCTTATCCAATTTTCTCCTAAAAATTCATCTGAAATATATTCTACTAATTTTTCTATACCTTGTCTATCTAATTTTATTATTTCTGTTTGTACATTTCTTTTTATTAATGTTTTTGTATCATTACTTATTCATTCCCACCAATTTCTAACATCTCCTTCAAAGGATGCTATTAAGAAATTTATTCTTCTTTCAGTATTTTTCCATGTATCATCTTTATTATATAATAAGAATAATATCGTTGAATCTGCCCAAGTTAATAAGGCTTTTTTAATATCTAATTTTGTTCCTCCATGGTTAATAGGTTTATCATAATTATCATTTAATTCAAACATGTCTCTATATTTATTCCTTTACGTGATTGTCTATCTCTTACTTTATCATAAAATTGTTTATATGTTTTATTATATATAGGTGCATAACTTTCATCTAAATCTTGTAATTTTTGTTTAAAAGTTCCTATTAGATTATGTCCTCCTCTAGTATTCATTAAAACTTGGTATTCACTTATATTAGTTAAACTTAATTAATCAAAATTTTCTTAAGTCTAATTTCTCATTTATCTTTATCTTCTTTATCTTCTACTTTTAATTTTCCTAATATTTTTTCTCTAAATTCTTCTTCTTCTAATATTTTTGGTAATATATTTTTTTCTAAATTCATCATCCATACTTCCTATTTCTATTATTACACTCTCTTTCTCAATATATTTTTTCCCTATTTGAGTCATTTCATTTTCTATTAATCTTTTATCTATTTTCTTTTCTTTATTTTTATTCTTTTCTTTTAATTCTCTAATTTCAATCTTTAGTATATTTATATCGTTTATTGTCTCTTACTTCATTTCTATGTAATTAACTTATATGTTAGAAATATAATTTTATAGTGACTTGTTATGTAATATCTAAATGAAGGGTATTTTAGATATGTAAATTGACCCCAAAATGACCCTTTTCTATAGGCTATTTTCATGTAGTTCCCGTATAGAGTGCATTTTGGTAAAAGACAAATCTCATCGGTAACTCAGGTTTTAAAGCATCCATCTTCACCGAAAATAGTCCATCAGGAAATCTTTTTTGGTCCTGAGACAAATCTATTTTATACTAATATTAGTTATTAATAAATGAAAGATTTATTACATGCACTTGAGGTTTTGAGTAAGAATATATTAACAGTATTTGCATACTTAAGAAACAAGAAACATGTACATGGAGCTAGTTTTGGTTGTCAAACCCAACTACAGTAATCCAAAGATATAATTATATTTGTTATATATTATAAAGGAAAATTCTTGTGGTACATAAGGGTTGGTACACAATGGTGTCCACACCCTCACATGAGGGGGGCCCGCATGAATATTTATATTCAGGCGGGCCCACCTCATGTGAGGGTGTGGACACCATTGTGTACCAACCCTTATGTACCCATAGATCAACCCATTAAAAAGACAGGATCATACCTTCATTTTGCACATGTGACGTGTAATAACTTAATTAAACAAAAACAAAAAAATTGGAAAGAGAAAAAGTCAAAACTATCAAGCTTTAAAAAAAGAAAAAAAAATGAAATTATATATATATATATATATATAATAAAGG
>NW_019264872.1:932369-1081785 GCF_002742605.1 Olea europaea var. sylvestris
AAGTTTGCCTACGTTATTAGAAAATTAGTGCTTTTGTTTATTAGGCTTGAATTCTTCAAATTCAAAGGTAAGTAAAAAGCTGTCTATTGGAAATTTATGTTAAATTTTAGGATTCCGAATTATTAGTTTAAATTTTATTGAAACGGAATTATTGAATTAAGTATAATAAGCTATATAATTAAGTTAAATGAAAGAAAAATTAGTTTAAGTGATTGAATGAACTTTAGAAATCACTTAAACATGAAAGGACTAAGTTTTGGTATCGCCTATTTAATTATTAGAATTTCTTAAAATGTTTAATTGTTAATCTAAAAAATTTTATTGTTTTTCAGGCAGCGATACGGATATCGGGGTAGTTTACCAACCGAGTTAATTTTAGCATACATAATTAAGTGAGTGAAAAACTTAAATATTTTTAAAATATTTATAAATTAAGTATATTATTAAAGTATATACAATTATGTGTTCGATTATATGATTGTTATGAAAATCTTTTTTATTATGATACATGCGGAATGTCAAGAATTATTTGTGGTACATTTGTGACTTGGTATGTAAAACCTATGTGATATTGAGATTGATCAGAAAAATACCCATGATTATATATTTTTTCTAGTTTATTGAGGGGCTTTGGCCATATTCTATACTACACTAAGGGGTCTTGACTGGGGATGAAGGGGTCTTGATTGTGTACATATAGTTCACTGAGCGGTGTTGGACGTGTTCTAGAATTGATTATGAGAGGTCTTTGAAATCGACTTTCGTTCATTGAGGGGGATTGAGGCTTGTGTTAGGAGTGCTTAGCCTAAAGGCCAATCTTCGCGCGCGTATGACCAGCTTACGAATTTCAATCAAATGTTACATTTTTTGTGGATTTTTCATTATGCTTGATGTGATGAGATTATAGTATGATTACCAGTTGATGTTTACATCATGACTTTGAGATGATATTTTACAATGCTATGGAAATGTCTCACTTTTTGGCTATATTTATATGAAGCTATCTTATGAATTATTAAATAATATGAACTTGATTTTTGATAAAAATGTATAAATGAAAAAGTATATTTATTTTCAAACTTCTCAACTCACGGAGCTATCAACTCATATATTTTCCCACGTTTTTCTTATCAGGCAATAGTTGAGTATTTGGGCATCTTCTGGAGTTGACCCTTTGATTTTAGAATCAGGGCCACACTACAGAGTTTACTAGTATGACTCACATCATAGAGTATGTAGTCAGTGTTTTAGAACGCATGTTCATGTCTAGATAAGATTTTGCATCACTAGCAAATAGTTATAGCGCTTACTATGTATTTTGTATCCATAAATACATTTCATGTTATTTTCTTGGTAAAAGATGAGATTTCAGCTTATATCTATTATGTTTTGTTATATTTGAGATTTGTCTATAGCGGATTACAAGTTGGTTAGTCCTATTTACAGGGGAGATAATGTCGAAATTCTATTAAAAATAATTTATAAATAGTTGCATATTGTAGATGTACTAGCCTGATGGTGGGTCTGACCTTTGGTTTGTATCTATCATCGGCGCATGTCACATTTCGAGTCCGCTAGCATTACTCAGAACTGGGTGTGTCAGTTTGGTATCAGAGCATGCTTTAAAGTCTATAGGTTTGCATTGTACATTCATAAGTTTTGAAGTTTAGCATATCATGCTAATTGTAGGTGAGTCATGCCTCATGGTGGCGGAACTCAAAAGCTCTAAAATATGTTTCCCCAGTCTTACATTGCTCCTGATAGAGATGAACTTAGAGAATCTGAGAGAGTAGATGAATGTTAACCAACTTCTTGAACAACGAGGATGGGGAAATGTGATTGGAAATGATTATGCGGCTGTTAAGAGAACTGCGATTGATGTTGCCTCTACTAGTCATAATACTGACAAAGATTTCAGTATTTAGAGAGCTACAAAATTAGGGGCTAAAGTTTTCACAGACACTGTCGATCATATAGTTGCTCGGGCATGGATGATCAAGATAAAGAGGATATTTGATGTTATGGATTGCCCAGATGATCAGAAGTTGTGTCTTGTTACTTTCTTATTAGAGGAATGTGCATATGATTGGTGGCAGTCAGTACAAAGCACGTATCGAGACCCTTCTAGTATCGCTTGGGCAGATTTCAGAAGTATCTTTTACGATGCCTATTACCCTCTTTCCTATAAAGATGCAAACCATGAGGATTTTTTTATGCTAATACAAAGACAGATGACTGTTGTAGAATTTCAAGAGAAATTTATTGAACTTTCAAAGTATGTCCAAGTTCTAGTAAGCAATAAAATTGATAAATGTACATGGTTTGAAAATGGAGTAAGAGAGGAGATCAGGTCAGTAGTAACAGCTGCAGGTTGGAATGAATTTGGCAAATTGGTGGAATCAGCCTTGAGAGTAGAAAATAGCATTTCTGATAGACCAAGTGGTAGAGAACAAACAATGTCTAGAGCAAGTAGTAGTTAGATAATGATGAGTGCTTCTAATTATAGACCACCTTAGAGAGATAGTAGAGTATTTCGACCTAGTGTGTCTAGTTTAAGTCAATTCAAGTATCGATCATGAGAAAGTCAGGGTCTAAATTCAGTCACAGTATTGTACAGCAACCATCGGCCAGCCATACTCATACTCAGGGTTCTTCCCAGAGATTATTTACTCTGGGGTAGGGCGAGAGTTCTACTAGTACTAGACTTCCTTATTGTCAGTTATGCGGAAGACCTTATCTTGGCGCGTGCTTAAAGCTCAAAGGGAGCGGTGTCTGTTATCATTTTGGCTAAGGCAGACACATTAGAAGAAATTGTCATGTTCTCTCTTAGGATAGTGGTATGGTACAGAGTTTGATAGAGCTAAATAGAATCAAACTCAAAGAGATGCTTAAGTTAATAGAACAAGTGCAAACATCGCGACCCAATCCATATATTGCAAGTGGTAGTGGTACGAAATCAAAAGGCCAAGCAAGACGTCCAAAGACCTAGGGAAAGATTTTTGCTAGGACTCAATAGGTGGCAGAGGAGTCACCAGATGTTATCATGGGTATGTTGTCTATTTTTGATAAAGATGCTTATATTTTAATTGATCTTGGATTCTACGTATTTTTTTATTTCATTTGCATTTGCTTTATATGTGAATCAAAAGCTAAAGCATTTAGGCAGTTGTTTGGTAGTGAGTATACCAGTAGGAGAATCTCTATTCGCAGACAGTATATATTGAGATTGTGGGATTAATATAAAGGAGCACGAGCTAAAGGCTAATTGATACCTTTGGACATACATGATTTCAATGTTATTTTGGGTATGGAATTTTTGGCTACAAATCAAGCTTCGGTTGATTGCTTTTAAAAGGAAGTTGTGTTTAGACAGCAAGGATAGCCTGAAGTTATATTCAATTGTCAGCGCATAATTTTACCATCATGTGTTATTTCCACTATTGATACTAGAAGATTACTTAATAAGGGTTGTCGTGCATATTTAGTTCATGTGATTGATACGAATGCTAGCAAACTAAAACTCGAATACATTCTAGAGGTCAGAGACTTTTCTAATGTATTTTCAGAAGAACAACCAGGTTTACCATCAAACAGGGATATCGAGTTCACTATAGATCTTATTCCAGGAACTGCACCTATTTCATGAACACCATATAGAATTGCTCCAACAGATTTGAAAGAGCTAAAGGTTTAGTTGCAATAGTTGGTAGACAATGGTTTCATCTGACCTAGTGTATCTTCGTGGGGAGCACACGTCCTATTTGTGAAAAAGAAAGATGGCACCATGCGACTATGCATAGATTACAGATAGTTGAACAAAGTGACAATTCGTAATAAATATCCCTTGCCACGTATTGATGATCTGTTTGACCAACTTCACGATTCTGCAAAAGATTGATTTACGTTCTGGATATCATTAACTTAAAATCAGGGACAATGATGTGTCGAAGACTGCTTTTAGCACATGTTATGGCCATTATGAGTTCATTGTGATGCCATTTGGGTTGACCAATGTACCAACAACATTTATGAATATGATGAATAGAGTGTTTCGCCCTATTTAGACAGATTTTTTTTATTGTATTTATCGATGATATTTTAGTGTACTCTTAAGATCATGTTGAGCAGATAGAGCATCTCAAAATCATTTTGCAGATTCTACATGATAAGCAGTTGTATGTTAAGTTCAGTAAATGTGAATTCTAGTTTGATAGAGTTGTATTTTTAGGATATGTCATGTTAGCGGATGGAATTTATGTTGACCCGCAGAAAACTGAGGTAGTGGTAAAATGGGAAAGGCCTACCAATGTGACAGAAATGCAAAGTTTTCTTAGTTTAGTAGGTTATTATCGTCGTTTTGTAGAGTGATTTTCTAAGATTTATCTTCCTTTGACCAGTTTGAATAGAAAGAATGCTAAATTTCTTTGGAAAGAAGATTGCAAAAGAAGTTTCCTCGAATTGAATAATCGATTAGTGTCAGCTCTAGTTCTTACCCTTTTGTCTCCTGATGAAAAGTTTGTGATATATAGTGATGCTTCACGTCAGGGTTTTGGTTGTGTTTTAATGCAAAATGGGAAAGTTATAGCGTATGCTTCCAGACAATTAAACATGAATTGAGTTATCTGGTACATGATTTAGAGCCAGCTACAGCTGTCCTAACCTTGAAGATTTGGAGACATTACTTGTATGGCGAGAGATGTCAGATATATACAGATCATAAAAGCTTAAAGTATATTTTTTATTAGAAAGAGTTGAACCTGACGCAAAGAGATGGTTAGAATTGATAAAAGATTACGATTGTATGATTGATTATCATCCAAAGAATGCTAATGTAGTTGTTAATGTTCTCAGTGAAGACATCGAGCCCTATGACCCAAACTAACGCATCTTTGTTTGGTGAGTTCTGAGTAGCACACCAATTGTCAGTTACCAATTTATGAGCATTGTTAGCCAACTTCCAGGTAAGGCTTACTTTGATTGACATAGTTAGAGATCCAGTGTCGAGCAAATTGAAAGAAGAAGTTAGTAAAGGTAAGCATATAAATTATACCATTCGAGATAATGGAGCTTTAGTTATGGAAAGCAGATTTTGTAATCCAGACAATTCAAAATTGAAGAGAGAAATTCTAGACGAGGTACATAGTTCAGCTTAGTTGATGTATCCAGATAGGACCAAAATGTATCGTATACTCAAAGAACATTATTGGTGGCATGGAATGAAGAGAAAATAGCTAAATTTGTATCTAGATGTCTCATTTGCCAGCATGTAAAACCAAATCATCAGAAAATAGCAAGATTGTTACAAATGTTGCTTAATCTTGAGTAAAAATGGGAGCACATTACTTATGAGCTTGTTTACAACAGTTTAAAGGGAATTGTGATACTCATTTTCCTTTAATGGAGTTTGCTTATAATAACAGTTATCATTTGAGCATAGAAATAGCTCCTTTTGAAGCACGGTATGGTAGGAAATGTAGACTCCAATACGTTGGAATAAAGTAGGTAAAAGAAACTTATTGGGTCTCAAATATGTCTAGATTACTGCTGAGAAAGTAAGAATAAATGAAGAAAAGTTAAAGACAACCCAAGATAGATAGAAGAACTATGCAAATAAATGCAGAAGGAACCTAGAATTTGATGTTGGGGATAGAGCTTTTCTGCAATTATCACCATGGAAAGGTTTTATCAGATTTGGTAAATGAGATAAATTGAGTCCAATGTATATTGGCCAATATGAGATCGATGAACACATTGGTCTAGTTACTTATCGATTGGCTTTGCCAACAGAATTGTCCAAAATTCCCAATGTATTTCATGTTTTGATGCTTCGTAAGCATATTCCAGATCTATCCTATGTTTTGGAATTATGACTAGTAGAGCTAAAAGAAAATCTTACTTATGAAGAAGAACCAATTCAGATATTGGATAGAAAAGAATAGTCAATAAGACTAATCCTTTAATTAAAGTCTTATGGAGAAATCATGCTATAGAAGAAGTAACATGGGAAAGTGAAGACCAAATGCGTTCTCAGTATCCATGGCTTTTTCATACTTAGTCAATTGAATTTCGAGGATGATTTAAGGGGGTGAGTTTTCTAATACCTTAATTAAACAAAAAAAATGTAAAGAGAAAAGTAAAAAATATATAGCTTGAAAAATAAAAGAAATGAAATAAAAAATTATAAATATATCACCAAACTCAAACAAATCCATTTCCTACACATAAAAGCACACATAACACAAAGAAGTTAAGAGCATGGAGAGAAAAGAAAGAAGAAGAAGAAACAAAAAATGGGACGGGAGAAAAAAATAAGAAAGTTCACCTAAGTTGTTAGAAAATAAGTGCTTTCTACTATTAGGCTTGAATTCTTCAAATTCAAAGGTAAGTAAAAAACTATCTATTGGAAATTTATCTTAAATATTAGGATTGTTGAATTATTAGTTTAAATTCAAATTTACTCTATTGAAAGGGAATTATTGAATTAAGTATAATAAGCTATATAATTATGTTAAATGAAAGAATAATTAGTTTAAGTGATTAAAGAAACTTTAGAAATAGCTTAAACTAAGGAGCCTTAGCCGTGTTCTATACTACATTAAAGGGTCTTGATTTAGAAAGAAAAGGTCTTGACCGTGTACATATAGTTCACTGAGAAGGCTTGGCCGTATTCTAGAATTGATTATGAGAGGTCTTTGAAACTAATTTTCGTTCACTGAGGGGGTTTGAGGCCTTGTGTCGGGAGTGCTTAGCGTAAGGGATAGTCTATGCGCATATGAACAGCTTACGAATTTCAGTCAGAGGGTATATTTTTGGTAAAATTTTCATTACACTTGATGAGGTGAGCTTATAGTATGATTACCGGTTGATGTTTATATCATGACTTTGAGATGATATTTTACGAAGCTATTGAAATGTCTCACTTGTTGACTATATTTATATGACGTTATCTTGTGAATTATTAAATTATATGAATTCGATTTTCGATAAAAATACATAAATGAAAAAGTATAATTATTTTCGAACTTTTTCACTTACTGAACTATCAACTCACATATTTTTCCACGTTTTTCTTATCGGGTAGTAGTTCAGCATCTGGTCATCTTCTGGAATTGAGCATTCAATTTTGGAGTCAGAGCCACATGATTGATTTTGCTAGTATGACTCACTTCATAGAGCATGCAGTCAGTGTTTTAGGACATATGTTCATGTGTAGATATGATTTTGTATCACTTGCAAATAGTGATGGGGATCACTATGTATTTTGTATCCATATGTACATTTTATGTTATTTTCTTGGTAAAAGATGAGATTTTGGCTTATATCTATTGTGTTTTGTTATATTTGGGATTTGTGTATAGCGGGTTATAGGTTGGTTAGTCTTGTTTACAGGGGAGAAAATGTCGAAATTCAGTTAAAAATAATTTATAAAAAAATTGCATATTGTAATTGTAGTAGCCTTGATGATGTGTCTGACTTTTAATTGGTATCTATCTTCGGCACATGTCACGTTTCGGGTCCACTAGCGTTACTCAGAACGAGGCGTCTCATGAAGTCCACAGTGATACTGGAGTTGCTTGAAGTACAAAACTGATCTAATAACACTCCAAACATGTTTACCCAAAACAAAACCTAATCAACATGAATTTGTATCTTGACGAGAATTCATACTATAAAAGGCATTTTCACAGTCAATTAAAGTACGAAAAGGAAATTAGGAACAAAAATCTAAAAATTATGTTATAGAGAATCAATGAACATTTGTGGAACTACATAAGTATTGAATCATCCAATTTGTAGAAGAATAATGATGAGACTCATAGCTCCTACGACTGAAGCACCAGTTCATGGAGTTATAGAATCAGTAACATGTCTTGTAATATTTTCCAGCCCTTAAGATCTAAGTTTTAGCTCATCTCCAACCCTTAAGATCTAAGTTTTAGCAGTTCAGGATTATTTTGTACAAGAAAGCAATTATAGGCTAATTTCTAATTATAATTAGTGGTTAATGTATTTATTTAACTGCTGGAATCATGAGTGCGATTTCCATCTTTGATTTTGATGTTGTTAAAATTTTTTGTTATAGTACACATGAAATTTTATCTTTAAATTAATGATTTTGAGTTAGTATATATTAAAATTCAAATTTGAGTATGAATTGAATTGACTTGGTATATATGAAAAATTCAACTTTGAATCAATTCAAGTGATGCATGTAAAATGTTGTGAAAATGTAAACACAAACATAAGGAGAGAAGTGAGATGTTGTGTCACCTTTTTTTAATATGGTCGCAAACTATTTCATTTGAATTATTTTTGGATCAATTAAAGAGATGCGACATGATTGTTTATGAAAATTTAGATATGAATATAAATATGAACTTTTCTTTCAATTAGAAGGTGACATGATATAACATTTTATTTATCCTTACATATGAATTAAGTTCCTAGAGTTCGAAAGCAATATGCTTTGTCGGTTTTATTTAAGAAAATCAATGGCTATTTTATTAGAATTATTTTTGAATTAATTAATGAGATGCATACATATGTGTTTATGAAAAATTAAATATGAATATGAATTCAGATTAGCTTTACATTTAAAAGTTAGATAATGTAACACTTTATTTAACTTTTGCATAAAAATTAAAGTGCTAGAATTTAATAGTGACATTCTCTATCAAATTTTATTTTATTTTATTATTATTTTTTTTAAGTCACAAACTAGCTTTCACATTTGAATTGTTTTTGTGTCCATTAAAGATATGAATGCATATTTTTTGTGAAAATTTATATATGAATATAAATTCAAACTTTGCTTTAAATTATAAAGTAAAGTGACATGATGTAACACTTTATTTGTCTTTGCATATGAGCTTGTCACGAATTAAACCTCAATTTGCAACCATCCACTCGCCCAGCTCAAACAATGAAGTAATCCAGTTGAAACCAGCTGAACTTGGAACCAAATTAAGATAAAAAGGAGAATGGGGAGGGATTAAATGATGAAAAAGAAGAACAAGAAAGCAGAAAAGAACGGAGATACAGAGAAGAAGAAGTAGAAGAAAGGGAAAAAAAAGCTAAAGAAGAAGCAGAGATTATGGGAGAATGGAAGAAAATGATGGCTGCAAGCCAAAGCCTCAATTTCAATTCAATTCATTGTCATTTCCAATTGCAAATATACAACTATATATAAGACAAAACAACCCTAAAGGGCTTTGGGCTAGCCCACTAAGAATACAAGCCCAACTACATAAAATAAAAGTAAATGGTCCAACCCATGACATCACTTCCCCTTAAATTAACATTGTCTCAAGGTTCAAAGTTGGGATGTTTTCTTTGTATGAAATTAGCCGCCTCATTCTCTTTACTACCCTTGGATTAAGCAAGTAGTGCAAGGTGATATATGCCTCATGGAATTCTGGTAACTCACTCTTTTCTTCATCCATCTTGTTCTCAGCTCTTACATTTTTTTTCCAATAAATTTGGATTCTCTATTGCTGGCAAAAGAATTCTTGGTAGAAGGTTTTAGATGTTGAGCTCCTGATGAATGTCGACTCAAAGTAGACAAAACTTAATCTCTTATATTCTTAATTTCATATTCAAAAACAGAGAAACCCCATTGTTTTGACCATTCTTCGAGCATTGTGATTGTGGCATTTGGATCTATCGTTTCCAAGAACAATTAAGAAGGCTCTCAACCCACTCATTTTCTACCTTACCGGGTATAACTAATTGAAGTTTTGGTAACAAAATCCCTAAATGATCCTTATTTTCTTCCTTAAAAGATAAGGATTCATTAAGAATCTCAATCACTGATTCATCCTTGCTAAAGTTTGTTGTCAAATCTGAAATCCTTACCTTAAGAGTTCAGGCAAAATCTTTACATTCCCAACCGGAGGGACTCAGATTTCTACTGCAGAAATTGAGTAGTAATCACACCGAACTCAATTTTTGTCCTACATTCCTCGATAGTTTTAAATGTCTTCTTAATTTCTCGTATTTGTCCCAATTCTATTGGGTCCCTAATAAAAAACTTCTGTTCTTCATTGCCCAGATTTTCCATCCTAGATAAAATGGATACAATGTTGGTCTGTTGAATTAAATACTGCCTAGATTTAATTCCATTGCTTCCAACCTGAGGCAATGATGATTCAATGCACATTAGCTGTAGTACACCACTCAATTCAGTAGCTTTTATCTCAACTTCACTCTTCCTTTCTTTGATAGTTGGCCAATTTTCCAAAATTCTCAACTCCCTTCCTAATTCTCCTTTAGACTCATAGCCTTTATCTTCATTTGGTCCTAGTTGCTTAATTTTGTTAAATGTCTAAACTATTTCTTCCTCAATAATTTCTAAAAATCTCCTGCAAAGTTCCTCAAAGAATAAACTCCAATCTGCCCTAGGATGATTTGCAATGAATTCATAAAACCATATATAAGAATTCATAAAACCATATATAAGCTTTCCCTTCCAAGTACTTCTTAGCAACTGCCAATCTAAGTTCATGGGGAGTTTGATGAAGTTGGAAATATTTTATAGCTTTCCTTAGCCATTCCCTAGGTCATTTTCCCCCCAAAAGTGGAAAATCCATCTTAGGTAGCCTATTATTTCCCTTAAGCGCACCTGTGGTATTAACATTGTACTCATTATTATTAATTCCTGGCATATATATCCTACTCTCACTATGCTTAACACCAACATCTTCGTCTTTAGCAGAAGCATCCAATGGATTATGAGTATTTCCAAGCCACAATAGCTGACTTCTAATTTTACCCCAAACAAGATCTCCTACATGGAATCCATTCTCCTAACCCACCAAAATTTTTTAGTTCTTTACTTTTTTCATTAGGAGTAACCATAATTTCACTACCCTATCAATAACACACTTGGTAATTACAGCAATTGAATCATCATCTATGCTCAAATCAAATGACCTAACCTACTTGACTAGGTCCTCTTCGGATTTAGAACCCAAATCGCCCATTCGCACATCTAAAGCTTCAGCTATTTCTGCAAAAGAACTGTGATGGTTGGACTTATCTCTGGAGCCTGACTTAGCTTCAATAATTTTAGTCAACATTGAAATCATCTACTCATGGATTCTATTAAAATATTCCCTCATGATATCCAATCAAGAGACATTGTTTGTGAGATACCCGCGAGCATACAAGATCGTTGACAAGTAATAGATTTAGTGAGTTAAGAGTATTGTCCCACGAGGAATAAAATTTAATTGAGTATACTAGTATTTAATTAGATTCAAAGTAAACAAATAAAAGTGATTTTTGTAATCTTTAATTATTCTGATATAATCTATGAAAACGTGTAAAATGCGAATTTAATATGTATATGGAAAGAGTGTATTGGATTACAAATCTACCTATTATTATCTATTCCAATTATTGACTACGTGGCTAATTTTGTTCTTGCATTCTTGACAATCGATAATTCTATTGTAATTAATTTTCCTTTTCAAGACAAATTAAATCTATCCTATTCATGACCCGATCTTATTCTTAGTCCGAATTCATATGAATAGAAGCATTCAATTTCACAATTATCACAAAAATTGGATACGTGATAAATCTTATTCCTAAAATTTATTGCACGTATCTTAATCATGCAGTGTTTTAAACTTATTGTGAACCTCTCAGCACTACAACAAGCAACCATATATTTAATTAGTGATCAAGCAATCAAATAATAAAATTAAGCATGCAAGATTAATCAAGAATTGCAAAAACTTGACTAAGTTACCTGTCTTGAATTAAAAACAAATAATAAAGGATTTCATCTTCATCCAATACATCAAAGAAATCAGCCTATCATAATGTTGGAATTAAACACATAAAAGAGGAAAGACATCACCGAGAGTCGACGGAACATGATTAATTTCCTCACAATTGTTCTCGGCTACTGCACGTGTTAATTTTTGTTTCTCCAAGGTAGACTTTTTCTTTGAATTCCAGCCGAGTGCACGTAGGTGTATATGTTCCCAACTATCGTGTTCAATTTATTTGAATTCCTCCTGCCCAATTGCCGTTTATTGATGTGTGTGTGTGTGTATAAAATCAGCCCACTTCTCTGATTTCTTTCTGCCGAGCTGCTTTTGTTTTCAATGTGTATAACTCTTTTTTTTTTTTTTTTCAAATCAGCCGTCAATGTATCTATATATTTTGCAGCCGGCCACACAATTATATGCCTTCTCTTCAATTCCAGCAGCCCTCAATGTTGACATCTTGTTCTATGGTTTTTGTCTCCCCCAAAGCTGCCACTTTTGTTTGTGTTGTATATAAATTAAATTCTAAGGTAGCAGCAATGTTTTTCTCCAACCAAAAGCTATAAATTCTTCCCTCCACGTTGGGGTGTAGTCTCCGATTTTCTCCCCAGTTTGCCCGTTAAATTCCAATTGTTCTTTTCTTCCCAGTTCGCCACTTTCTATTTTGCGTCTCTCAAATAAAATACCAGTCGCAATCTTTTTTTTTTTCCTTCCTTCCCGGTTGGCGTGTATATATATATAGAGGAAATTACATGAAACCCTAGGATTAAAATCCTTAGTACTAAAATCAGATTGGAACTTTCACATTTCATAAATCAGATCATAAATCAGATTTTTTTATTAATATTTTTTTAAAATAAATATTTTTCTTAAATATATATAAACAAATACACACAAAACCCTAATCAAAATTAATTCCCACACCCGTCTCTCTCTCTCAACAGATTCACTCACCCGTCTCTCTTTCTCTCTAAACTAATTCCCCCATCGTCGCCGCCGTCTTGACAATTGCCGGAGACTCACCCACCCTCGATCCATTATCGGACGCTACAGCGGTGCCATCCATCCACCAGAAGATGCAGCGCCATTGCGAGCGTCTCTCAATTTCATCCCCTTTTCTCTTCCTGTTTATGTGGTGGTGTTGATGGTGGCGAAGTGGTGTTTTTATGTGGTGGTGGTGGTGTTGTGTCCGTTGTGCAGTGGTGAATATGTCGATTATGGTGATGGTCCGGCCACAGATGTGGCCGATTAATGGTCGCTGTGTGCGATTGCTACTCTAAGGTCATTGCTAATCGAGAAGTTCTTACAGGTGGTTTTTTTTTTTATGTTCGTGTCATCTTGTGGTGGTCTCGACCGCCGTTCTATGTTCGTTGCAGATCTTGGGTGGGGATTGTGGCTGTGTTATGTTGTAGTGATGGAGGGCTGGTTGTGGTGTTGGGATGACATGGGTGACGTGATCTGGTGGTTTTTTTCACTATTTTGGTGTTTGGTTTGTGTTAATGTGGTGGTGGTTTGCGTTGCAACAGCAAGGGGTGGTGATGTGCTTGCTATGGTGTTTTTGTCCCAGACAGTGTTGTTGTTGGGTGGTGGTGGTGGTGGTGACGGCGATGATGGCGGCGATATTGTTAGAGGCAGTGGTTGTTGTAATTGTCAGTGGTAGTCACAGATTATTTGATTGATTTTGATCATTAATGGTTAATCTGTGACCAATAAATAAATATGTGACCGATGAAGAAGATGATTTGTGACAAATGTGACCTAAAAATATATTAATTTGTAACCGTCTAATAAAACTGTAACCTATAATATTTGTAATCTGTGATCGACATATAAATTGTGACTTATTAATTTTTGATCCGTGATCGATGAATAAATTATGACCTATAAAATTTTTGACTTGTGACCATAAAATAATTTGAACATTTCAAAATGTTTATTTGTGACCAAAAAATATTATGTGATTAATTAAATTGTAAAATGTGACTTAATTGTATAAATATGTGACTTTTATATATTTAATTAATAAAATATATAATAAATAAATTAAATAATAATTAAATTTTATTAAATTTCTGATTTTTGAAAGTTCAAACCTTTGGTCTTAATTTTGAATTAGGCAATACTTATCCTCTTACTTTTGAAATTTTCCCTATATATATAACAGCCAGCAAACCTCTCTTGCAGTCCAATTAAACTTGGTAAATTAATTGGACCGGCCCACTTTCAAAATAGGATTCCAATTTTAAGTAAAATTCCAATCACTCTTTTTAATTCCCTTTCCAGCCGACAATTGGTAAGTAACAAAATGGCTCCAATTCAAACCCATTAATGCTATATTAATCTTCAAGTCATTGAGCCCTTTTACTCTTGCAACCAAAGTATTATTTGATTCAATTCAAATCCTCCACTTTCCGAAGTATGAAATTTGGCCACCAAACTTTGCATCAAATGGCCAATTAATCATTTATCCTTTTCCAAATGCTTCAAACGAGCTCATCACTAAAAACACAATGAAAATTAACCTAAGTTAAATAGAAGTTAACGATTTGACGACTTAAAAGTTTAATAATATGGTATACATAAATACACAAATTGCATTTATCAAACACCCAAAGATTTTAGCTGCTTTGATCCCATTTGGTCGTGAATTAAACCTCAATTCGCAACCATCCAGTCGCACAGCTCAAGCATCCAGCTGAAACTAGCTGAATTTGGAACTAAATTAAAATAAAAGGAGAATGGGGAGGGATTAAATGATGAAAAATAAGATCGAGAAAACAGAGAAGAACAGAGAAACAGAGAAGAAGAAGAATATAGCAACAAAGAAGAAGAAATAGAAAAAAGAAAGGGAAAGAAGCCGGAGGAGAAGCAGAGATTCAGGGAGAATGGGAGAAAATGATGGTTGCAAGCCAAAGCCTCAATTTCAGTTCAATTCAATTCGTCATTTTCAATTGCAGATATGCAACTATATATAAAACAAAACAATCCTAAATGACTTTAGGCTTGCTCACTAAGAATACAAGCCCAACTACATAAAATAAAAGTAAATGGTCCAACCCATGATAGAGCTAAAGTGTTGGATTTTGAAAGTAATATGCCCTATCTTTTTTTTTTTTTTTTTTTTTTTTTTTATTAAAATTTTTTTTTTTTTTTTTTTTTTTAAAAAATTTTTTTTTTTTTTCAAATTTTTAGTTTTTTTTTTTTTTTTTTTTTTTTTAAAAAATTTTTTTTTTTTTTCAAATTTTTAGTTTTTTTTTTTTTTTTTTTTTTTTTTTTTTTTAATGAAACTTGCAAGTAGCTATCTCATTTGAATTCTTTTTAAACCAATTAAAGATATGCATACAAAATCTTTGTGAATTTCTAAATACTAATGTGAATTACAACTTTGCTTTACATAAAAATAATAAAAACGACATGATATAACACTTTTTTTTGTCTTGCTTATGAAATTAATATTCTGGAATTTGAAAGTGATCTTATATCACTTTTTTTTGAAAAAGAAAAAGTCTCAAACTTTCATTTGTAATTTTTTTTTCCTTTTTTTTTTTTTGGAACCTATTGCTAAAATTAATATATTCATAAGTTATAAAGGTGAATGTCACTTTGGGATGAATTTGACCGTAATTAATAAGTTTATTAAAGACATAATTAGTTTTAAGTGCATTATTCTAAATTTTTTCTTTTTTAATGTAGTGGGCCTAGTGTGCTTTTTTTTTTTAATAATTTTTTTTAACCTTTTTTTTTTTTTTTTTTTTTTTTTTTTTAAAAAAAAATAAATTATATTTTTTTAACCTTTTTTTTTTTTTTTTTTTTCATTTTTCAATAATGGGCATGATTTGGCGGGCTGGCCCTAGCTAGCTGTTGTCCTCCTCGTTCTATATGCTTGAGTTAGGCCCTGGGCAATAATATTTATTGAGGCCCTTAACCATAAATTTTACAAGCATAGAAAAATAAATTACTTATATTTTAAATGAAGATTTTGTAAAATCCAAAAAATAATTTTTTTCATAATTATTCCGTTGGTGGTAAAAGTATTGTCAGAGTGTAAATAATAATTTTCAGAAATTATTAATTGGAAAAAACTCGGGTAAGGTGCAACTTCGTGAATTCTAGAAAATTTAAGGACTAAAGTAAAAATCATGAAAATGTTTTAAGAACAAAGTAATTATGAGAATATTTTAAGGATGACCAGTAAGGAGAACAATAATTTTCAGAGTTTCAACCCGAGATGGGAACCCTAAATGCAAAAAGGTAAAATTTAGGGAATAGAGTATAAATAGTGAGAAAGATATACTTTTAGGCGATAAGTTGACGAGTTTAGATTATTTAGTGATAAGAAAAATCACCAGAATCTATGAATTTTGATTTGGGAACCTTTTTTGATAATTTTGAGATTTTTAAGAGGTTAAAGTGGAAATAAGTTTCGATTTCAATAATATATTTGAGCCAAATATATATTTATTGGAGGATTGAGAATTGTCATATCAATATTAGGCTAATTTCCAAATTTTATAGTTTTTAAAGGCACATTATGGATTCAAGGAAAAGTTAATTTGAATAAATCAAATTTCAACTATAATCCATTGAAGTAAACTGATTGGGTAATATTAGTTTTCAAATCAGACCATCATAACAATATTGGACTCGATTGGTAGCTGATACCAAATCGTGTATATTAAGCTCTAAAAAAAGTTATTTTGGATAAATTCAAAGTAAATTAGCATCAATTAAAGAAAATTATATGTTAAATTTGATCTAAATTTTAATCAAAATTTCTAATGAACCAAACAACATATAAGTTTGACGAGAACTTGTAAGCTCTTACATGATTGTAAGTTTATAAATATTTAAGTTATATTTTATCAACACCTTTTAAGGGACTCATAAGTAGAATCGATTTAATTAATCATTTATTTAAATTTATTTATAATCTAAATCATTTAAAAAAAAATTCCCAAACGTGCTTTTCCACAATTTTTACCTGGAACAAGCAAATGTTTAAAGGGCAATATACAGGGCTCCATCCATTATTAACTCTGACTAAAGAAGTGGCCAACAGTAAATGCTGAAAAGTTTTTACTAAGGTGTTAGGGGTTAGATTTCTTTATTGGGGTTCTCATTGTCAAGTATCAACTCATTCTGGGCAATCTGAGACATGTTTGCTCTTAAAATCTCCCTACACCATTTTATGAAAGAAATCTTGTTTCTGTTTTATCCATTCACAGCAAAGGAAATCAGAAAAGTAAGACCATTAAATATATTTTCAGGCCTTGCATCAGCAAACATTTAAGGGCCCTCTGTTATATTGTGTTTCAACTTTGAAATCGAACATAGGAGGGTGAAATTTATTAAATATTTTATATTGCTTGATTTAGTAGCATTTTTCTGAATTTTATAGTTTTTATACTATTTATGATTATACTATACTGAGTTTAGAAAATTAAAATAATATTATCATAATATTAAAGATGTGAAAATGTAGACATCAAAGGTTTGAATCTTAGATTCTTTTTTATTCATCTTTTAGTAAATATGTTAGATCAGTTATAGAGGCTGTTTGAACCCCATTTTTATGAAAAAATGCATTTTAGTATAGTAGATTGATGGAAAATGTGTAGTTGAAAAATAAGAAAAAGTTTTTTACTTACATATAATGTTATTTTAATTAATAATGTGTGGTTGAAAAAAAGATAGAGAAAAATATATTTTGGGAAGAATGAGAATCAAACAATGTCATAATTTGTTCAATTTTTAAATTAGAAACCAATATTCACAAACATATGATTATGATTAAATAACTAAAACAAATATATATATATATATATATATATATATATATATAAAATAAAAAAAAACACAATTTATTATGTCTAAATTAAAATTGAAAAAAAAAATGAATACGAAGACTAATATAGTCAGATACATATAAGATAGCAAAAGAAAGAATGGCAAGATGAAAATTTTATGTTAAGGTGGGAAGTTTTTGTATTTTTTAAAAATTAAGGGATTGTCGCTGTAATTTTCATAAATTTCAAGAAAGATTGGTATAATGTGCTCATAAATAAAACACATACAATTGTTGCAATTTGGAACTTTTTTTTCTTGTTTTAAGGAAAATAAGACATCATAGAAAATGAAGAGTGGGAGCTATGTATTTAATTTGTTGGTATGGATGTTAAATTTGATATTTTTGTTTTGTAATATTTATATACTTGACTATCAAATAAAATGTGTAATTAAAAATAAAATTAGATGAATTTTTTACAAACAAAAGTTTTACCAAACAAGCACTTAGTCATAAAGTCTAACTTTCATAAAGATAGCAAAAACACTCGTCCCGCATCGACGGGATCCCACCCCGAATGGGGCCAAAAAAATCGGTCCAGAAGGCTTGGCTTGGCGGGGCGGGGCCTAAGTCCCCGCTCCGTCTCTAGTGCCAGCTCCGCCCTTAAACACACGAGCTCAAGCACGAGAACTCGTGGCTCATCAAGGGCGAGCTCGGCTCTTGAGCTCATTGATTTTTCAATTTTTTTATACATTAAATATATAAAAATAAAATATAAATCCTCATTCTTTATCCCGGCTACGTAAATTTTAAGTATGTGGAGTCATAAATTGTACATGAACAACTTGAAATGTGTACAATTTTTTAAACGAAATTTAAAAGTAACAATTAGAAAATAAGAAATTTTGATTAATATAATTAAATTAAATATTACTTACCTGACGACATGTAAGTTCGGCATATTTATCTTGTAGTAAAAAATAAGCATCATCCCAATCCTATACGCATATTAATGCTTCTAAAATATCTTCTTTCAATCGACTCCTGACCTTTCGGACAGAGCCCTGTTACCTGCACTAAAAGCAGACTCTAAAACAATAATGCTAATCGGAGGTGTTGACGGAACTTTTGCAATTGCAGAAACAACTGGCTATTGTCGTTCATACCTTCGCCGAAATTCAATTACTTCTTGTGAACTTTTTTTAATTGTTTTGTTTGTTGGCATATTATCATTGAAGTAATCAATTAATTCAGTAGACAATGCATTTGAACGTGCATCCAATGTTTGATGAGATGTAGATATAGACGACATAATACTAAATGAACATATTGTAGTTGCATCATATCTAATATGTATTAATGCCATCAAATAAATTTAATATTTCAATATTATGTTCTTCAATATCAGCAGAAAGAGTAGGTGCAGAGAGTACCTGACTAATATTTGTACCCATTTGATCCGCATATAATTCATATATTTCACATAATATTTGCTCTAAATTTCTATAGGTAATAGGTGTATTAAAAGTTAAGGCTTTTGAAATTTGATCATTTACATATTTAGTTCCCACTAAATTGTATTGGGTCCATTATGCATGCCAAAGGAAATAATATAGACAAATCTTATCAATATTTTCTAAACTTTAATTCCGTGACATATATAATTGCACTAAAATCAGAGTCATTTTTGTATTTATAAAATGTTCTTGTAATTATATAAAGGCGTTCATGCACCATACAACTAGTTGAATAGTAAATGCTAGATAAAATATTTATGATATCATAGAAAGATGTCAAAAATATTTTAACTTTCAAAACTAAAAGCCAATCAAATTCATTCAACATAGAGTCGTCATTGTTTTTAATGTGTCTATTATTATAAAAGTCAGTTATTAAATGTTCATAACCTTCGTATGACTTTAATAATAAGTAAGTGGAGTTCCATCTATTGCCTACGTCGCTAACAAATGTTTTAGCATTCGTCAGCCCAACTTCGGCACAATAATCTTCAAATGCTTGTTTTCGATTAGTGTATATCGTGATATATGTTAATGCATTTTTAATCCTTTGAAATTCATTATTTATATATTTTAAACCATCTTGCACGATTAAATTCAAAATACGGCATACATAACAAGCTTGAAACAAACGCCCATCAAAATCAAGTTGCAGTACCTTATACAATTTAACGACAACTACTTTATTAACACTATCATTATTGAATGTAAAAGAAAGAATTTATTCTCGCAACGATATTCTCTAATAACACTCATAATAACATTATAGATATTATTAGCGTTGTGAGGAAACTCAATAATTCTAAAAGTAATAATTTCCTTATGCATAAATCAAAGTTGGTTTATATAGTGTGCGGTTACAGCTATATACGCTCTTTTGTTAATCACTTCTCATATATTTGAAATTAAAGATATAATATCCACATATTTTTGTAAATCCATAATTAATTATTGTTTTGAGTTAACGAAATATTTTATTGTATCTGAACGTAGAGTGTTTCGACTTACCCCAACGCACATTGGTTGTAGATATTCTTTCACGTAGGAGACGAAATATAGGTTGTCCGCTATTACCAGAGGCAACTCAGCACCGACAACAAGTTTCTCCATTTTGGTTCAAGCTTTCTCCTCTGAATATACCTAAGTAGACATGGGTGAAGTCGTAGAATCGGCACTTGGATTTCCAATTGCAATTGTGTTTGATCGGCTGAAAGAAGTTCATGTTTAGCCGCATATGCTGTGTAGTGATGGTTGAGGTGGATGGTACCAATTCCTTTTTGTCATACCAACCTTTATTGGCAGTATTTACATACTGCTTTAGATTCGACGACTCCATCGATAACTTTTTTCGTTGAAATCAACTTGAAGTGATCCCAACGTTCTGCTTTTTTTTTTTTCTCTTTCGCTTTCCCCTTACATTGGAAATGTTTAATTCAACTTCTACTTCCTCTTCATATTCCACTTTGGGAATTTCAATATCATCCAAATCAGTTGGATTATTGCCTTCATAAACACCCAAATCTGGAATATCTTCAGGTATAAGTACATCGTTTAGACCAAAAAATTCATTCCGAAATTAACTTCGTGGCATCATAGGGATTTGCCTCTTCCCAAACTAAGCAAACCTTCAACAAATGAGTGCAGATCCATTTGTTTGTGATGAAATTGAAATGTAGTAACTAATAAGAATAAAAACAGTAAAAGTGTAAAAATAGACTTGAGAGAGAATTACTGTATAAATGTAGGGAAGACAATTTGGCTCCTCGGCTCGGCCGCCCGTGGCTCAGCACAAAAAAATCCTGAACCGACCAGCTCGAAGCTTGGGCCTAGCCCTATTTTGGGAGGATGGGCCGAGCCCACGGGCCTAAAAAAAGAAGTTAAAGTTAAAGGCAGCACATCTGCGATTGCCTTATTAAAAAAAAGAGCAAAAGAAACGAGCCTGCATGTCTTGGCTCGGAATGGCTTGAGCCGAAAGCTCAGGTCGAGCTTAATTTTTTTTTGTAGAGCAAAAGGTTGACCCGGCTCAGGTCTAAAAAAAGCTCGTTCATTTTACCCGAATAGAGCTTAAGCCTCGAGTTTCGACTCCGGAACCGGCTCGGCTCGACTTGTTGACATTCCTATATAAGCCCTAGTTTGGCCCGTATTTTTTTCCAAATTTTAATGGTTGGAATAGCATTTTTTGAATAATATGTAGTTGAAAAATAATGAAAAATTTTCAATTTACGTGTAATATTATTTTATGAAAGTTTGTATGGTTGAAAATAAGAGAGAAGAAAAAAATGAAAAAGAATAGGGGCTAAATGTAGGATTGAGACTTGAGAGAGAGATTATGTAAATGTAATTGAGAGATTATATAAATGTAATTGAGAGTTGAGAGATTTGTCGTGAAGATGAAAATGGGGGTGCATGGGTATTTACAGAAAAAAATTGGAAAAATATATAAAAAATTGTGGCCATTTTGGCCACTATTCATAGTTCTTAGACCGTTGCAAACGGTCACTTTTTCAAAAAGTGATTATTTTGATCACTATTTACTACATGGCTCGTGGCTCGTTTCTTGTGAGCCCACAACTCGTTGGCGAGTTGAGTCAAGCTCGGGCTCGTTATTTTACGAGCTCGAACGACCCATGAGACCGATTTTGACGAGCCGCTCGGCTCAGTTGTCACTCCTACCCGTCTTGAGTCTCGAAGCAAGGCAGGGCGGGCAGCCCCGTGAAAAACAAAAAAAAAAAGGGAAAATTGTTAGTTTGAGCATTATTTACTTTGAATTTTAAAATTTTGAATTTGTATTTTATTCTCTAATAATAGTCTAACTCAAAATTTTGAAAATGTTAAAAAAAAAAAAAAAAAAAATTAAAAAAAAGGAAACTTTTTTCCCTCCCTTTCTTTTTAAAAACCAATGCCTGAAACATAAGAAGCAAACGTTTTGGGAACTAGCTCACGTCGCTACAAACTGTGGTCGACCAGAAAGTGTTAAATCCAACATGAAATATCCAAAAAGTATAAACAAAAGTTGATATAGTGTGGCCATTTAATAATTAGCTTTAGTTTGATTTTCTTTTCTACTAATTAAATATGAGCATATAATAATTTGTTTGACAATATTGTGAATCATGTGTTAGGTATCTATTGTATTGGTAAATCTTTAGACAAATAGAATCTTTAGACAAAGAGATTAATATAAAAGAGTTGTAAAAGTCAAGAAATCTTTTGAAGTTGGTAGTATAGTCCTTGAAGGACGTTAAGATGTCCAAGAAGATCATATATAATCAAGAAAATGCAATTAGAAGTCTAAAGAGTGTCAAACAGTCGCACAAATTATGTTCCAAATTCTTAATCATAACTTGCAATGCATTTTTAACATAGAAAATATTGAAATTTGGACAAGGCTATTCTAGAAAAATTATAACACTTTGAGTTAGCTTTCCATCTCAATTAGAAATTGGGAAAGAATGTTAGGATGAAAATACTAACAATTGTTCATCTGTCGCTCACTTGTTGCTTTTAATAGAATAATTCTGCACGTAAGTTCAAACTAATCTATAATCTAGATCATTCTAGCAATATCCAGAGACTGTCAAGAGGTATCTAGAGCTTTTCAAGTGGTATTAGAGCCTAACTTCGTATCCTGACCTTAATTTGTCTAGATGAGTAGTTCATTGTCTGTCCCGTCATATTTCGATGGCAGTAATTTTGCCTATTGGAAGGATAAAAATGAGAGCTTTTTGAAAATCAATGGATGAGCATATATGGTTAAGTGTTGTAAATGGTTAGGTTGCCTAATGTTGTCACTCCCATCCCTGTAGAAAACTGGTCAAGGCCAACCTAGATGAATGTATTTGGAATAGTAAAGCTTTGTATGCTTTGTTTATGGCTGTGTCACCTAAGGAATTTAGGAGAGTGTCCATGTATGAGGTAGCTAAAGAGGTTTGAGATATCTTACAAACCTTATATAAGGGAACAGAGGCTATAAAAAATTCTAAGTTGCAGATATTGACTGCTAGGTTAAAAGAGATTAGGATGAAAGAGGATGATACCTTTGATGAATTTTTTTGATCCTAAATGACATAGTTAATTCAAGCTTCAACCTAGGTGAAAAAATCCTAGAGTCTAAGATAGTCAGAAAAATCCTTAGATCCTTATCTAAATGATTTAAGCCAAAAATCATTACTATTGGGAAGAGCAAGGATATATACTTGATTAAGATGGAAGAGCTAGTTGGATCTCTCCAAACTTATGAACTGACAATAGCAAAATCAAAGTGAGAAATCCACTCGTGAGGAAAGTGCAAAATATATTGCCTTCACTACAAGGATTAGGAGTGAATCTGACAAAGCAAACGACAAGGCTAAGGACAAAGATAGTGGTAAGGAATCAAAGGAAGATTCAGATAGTGGATGAGATATTCCTGAGGCTAATGATGGAATATATGAGGAGAGCATTAAGATTCTAACTACGAATAAAGCCTTAGGTATGAAGGTCAAGGAACTCAAGCTGGAGAAAGAGAAATTGTTAACTTGCCTTTAGGAATCTACCTTCATCTTGAGTGAGTTGAAATCCATGAATGAATCCGTAGATACTCATGTTAAGAATCTCACAAGTGAGCTTGAGAAGACCTCTAGGAGAGCTAGCGAGCTGACCATTGAAAAAGAAACCTTAGAAATCTAGGTTCAAAATCTTCTGAGTGAACTCAAGTATTCAAAGTCTTAATTTCTTGCCTTTTCTAGTAGTTCTTTGAAGCTAGATAATATCTTAGGAATGGGCAAGCCTACTGGTAATAAGGAAGGTTTATGATATATGGAGAAAGATCATAATATTGCTAGTACGTCCAAGACCACGTTTGTCCCTACAACTGACCAGCCTAAACCCTAACCTAAGAATAAGGGATTTGAAAGACAGGGGCCTACTAGACAATGTAGGACCCACCAACTTAGGAGTAGAAATCTGGGATCTCATAACTTTGGTTCTAAGTTTATTCCTACATGTTTTCAATGTGGTGATTTGGGATACATAAGGCCTAGGTGTCCTGAATTCCTGAACAGAAATAGAAAACGGAACTTTAATAGAATAAGAATCAGGATTATGTTGGTAAGATTGACTTCCTTACTAGTTAGGTGAGTCAATTGATCAAGTTGATGACACAAATGAGTGGAAATATTCCTATCACTTGGCAAGTTTGCGTAAAGAAAAATGATCTGAAACAACTTGAAATAGATCACGATGCTCATAAACGTAAGAGCATTTACATACCTAACTGATTAGCTATTTTCGATGCATGCTTGTGCTTAATTAATTGAGTTATTGATCTATGCATGTATCACATTTGTATATATGTATTTTCTAGGTAGTTTAATACATGTACATCTTCATTATGTTTACATTGGCACATACATATTCCTTTTATCTTGTTGTGATTTTTTTTTTTTTTTTTGTGTGCTTGAAGCATGAAGTTTAAAAATAAAAACAACAAAAAATGGAAATATTTAAAAATGGAAAAAGAAAAGAGAAGGAAACTTGTTCTTGCAGCATGATATATAATATACTTGAGTGTTTGCTGTGATCAAGTATGGATATAATTGATGAGTAGTAGCATAGTTTCCATTGCTTGCTTAGGTTATTATAGAATACTTAGTATATCATCTTCATGTTCCATCCGCACTGCACATACTATGATATTGTTAGTGAGACTCAATCGTGTGTGTGAGATTTGGGATGCCAGCACATGTTAATAAGGTAAATTTGAACATGAATTGACCAAATTTATTAGATTTAAGCTCAAGTTTATTTCTCGGTTATATAAACAGTTCAATATCTTATGTTCTTCTTTGGAGCCTATTTGACATAAGCAATTAAGTCTGCAGGATGTCTCAAAACCTAGTGCCTATGATTAACTGACTTGGGTTAACCGGCCTAAAGCTTACTACAGTGGTCATCTTAATCACTTATTGGAGAAGGACATGTACTTAAGATGTAAAAAAATATGATGAGTTTTAAAAATATTGAAAAATATGAACAATATATAAATGCTCAAAGTCATGGGAGAAAAGAAAAGAAAAATATATATGCAATATAAGCTTTATTTAACTGTTCTAATGTACTTTAAATGGTTGGATTTTCATAAGTAGAAGGATAAACTTATTGGCAGTGATATTTAACATGTCATTTCTTACAAAATTAAGATTTGGAGTCCTGTTTACAAAGGATTTGTGACACTTTACACACATAGGTCATTTATACAATTTACTTCACGTTAACTTGAATTGAGTATGTAGGAAGGTTTACTGATAATTGATTATGCTTTTGCTTGTTATCAACTACATCTTTAAGTATTGTATATTGATGTTAAAAGTATCTTTGATATTGATCCCTTCATCATTTGTGAGAAAAATAGAGGAGAGGTATAAAGAGATGGAGACTATATCATCACACTTTTTGAGATAACTGCATTTTAGCGAAGAGAAGTACGCTCAGAGTTTGTAGTAAGAGGAAGATTGATTATTTTCATTGTATTCTATATCATAATGCATAGCTATTTGAGTTTTTGATATTTTATAATATCAATATTTCGGTTAGTGTTTTGATTGACATTAGTGTTACTTTTCATTCTAGCATGCTTAGTTATGATTATGTGTTTGAATTGTTATATATTAATGTATCACGTTCTTTTACATTGGATATTTGAGTTTTTTTATTTTAAGAAACATTTATAACAAGGAATGCAAGAAACAGAGCCTCGATAGATCAGATTTTCGCTTTTACTATATTGACTTTATTGTATAGTTTTGTTACAGAATGCTAATGAGGGAGATTGTTAGGTTTCTATTATATTAGCAACTATTTAGACAAACCGATTAATATAAAAGAGTTATAAAGGTTAAGAAATCTTTTGGAATTGGTAGTATAGTCCTTGAAGGAGGCCAAAATGTCTAAAAAGATCATATATGATCAAGAGAATGCAATTAAAAGTCTATATAGTGTCAAAGAGCCATACAAGTTATATTCCAAATTCTCATCGTAATTTGAAATACATTTTCACATAGAAAACATTAAAATTTGGACAAGACTGATCTTAGAAGAATTGTAGTCTTTTGAGATATCTTTCCAATGCATTTTGAATCACTTCAATCAAATATCAAGAGAGAAAGTTATGATGAAAATACTGACGACTACTGAGCATTCGCTCACTTGTCATTGCTCCTCGCTCGAGTACAGGCTTACGTGCAAAATGTTCTAGTTTACATTTTTGAAGAGTTTTACATGACTCAATCTACATGAACACCTTCAACTATATATATCTAAGCCCTAACACGAATTTTGGGTGGTTATTCGTTATGGTTCTTCTTCATAATACATTCATGACATTCTTTGAAGATCTAAAAGCTCATTCATGCATTGAATCAATCTTTTTATTCTTGAGATCATACAAGCACATATTGGGGAAACATCAAAGTTATTAAATCCAAAACACTAATTTTTTTAATATAGCAAGGTAAGAACTTTCTCAATTGAACTTCAGATGGTACAAGAGATTGAGAAAGGTTGGACTACAAGCGCAAGAAGACCATAAGAATTGGAGATTTTTGGAGTTCTACTTGGAAGAGACAATTGCAGAAGATTGGGAAGCTGGCGGAGTCAGATTTTGGAGAGTACAGGAAGTAGATCGAGAAGTCTAGGGAAGTTGGCTAGATAGCATTTGACTATAAATAAATATTGTCTCAGTGGATGTAACTGGCTTGGTTCCTAAGTTTTTGTCTAGCTGGGTTTTTCCGTCAACAATATTGGTGTAGTATATAGCTTTGATTATCGACTGTGGCATTCAAACATGGGACAAATTGGACTTGTATGTTCAACCATCTAGAAACTATTAAAAATGACTTGTTGCTTTTAATGGAGTAATTCCGCACGTAAGGTCAAATTAATCTACAATCTAGAACTTTCTAGAAATATCCGGAGACTGTCAAGTGATATCTAGAGCTTTTCAATGTGACATTTTTCTTTCATCTTTATAACTCCAACTTTATATGAAATTAGTGCATGTTTGGGAAATATTATAATTTCTTTATAATTTAATCATCAAAATCAAATATTAATTTTAACAAGTTTTATAGGACTCACAATTAATATTCACATCTTCCTATCAAATTATAATTTCAATAACTTATAATTTATCCAAAAAAAAAACACTTGATGAACAAGATCTAAATGACTTGCAACTTTTATAAATGAGCTTTACGCTAAATATACATGTTTTAAATGTTATTAAAATTTCTTGCTCTACCAATAATAGTAAAAATCTTATTTCTATTTTACAAGATTAGATAATATTGTGGCATTAGCCATGATGATCATTGTAAACGAAATGAATGACTAACAAATCATCAAAAAGTATGTCTGCCCATCTCTCCTTAAGGCCCTCTCCTTTGCTTTTGCCATCTTTAGGTCGTTTCACCAGCTCATTATAGGTAGTTGGGTTCTTGTTATGAACATTTCTTTAGAATATGATATTTTGTTGAGCCTTTCTTGGAGGACAGAGAGAGCCTCTGCGAGAAAGATGTCTCCTGAGTAGATCAAATCAACAATAAGCAGGTCAAGCAACTTTTTAGTGACTCACCAATTGCCTGCCCCGATGTCATGGAGGCATTGGACTAGAGTTGTCCTTGGTCTTGAAGATATGAAAAAGGTGAGGAACTGCCTTTTTAAGTCTAGTTAGGTCCTAATGCTTTTTTGTATCGGTAAATGTAAAATTTCATAGATCAAAACTCATTTACAAATACACGAGGCATACCTCGGCAAACCAAAGATAAATAACAAATACATGTATATCGGGCATACCTAGGTAAACATAAAATAAATAATGTACCACGATAGTCTAAGGACTCAATGATAAAGACTCATATTGAATCAAAACATATGGATACAAAGTAAACATAACTTTGTATATGAGTGTTTTAATTCATCTTACAATAGAATCAACTTGTGACCTAAGACTTTAAAAAATACTTCTATTCCTTATCATTCAAATGCAGTACATGGTAATAGCAAGTGCTATACGTTTTGCTTTACTATGTCAACTCATTCCTTAAGCTTCTTTTCTCATCCACTTTAATGAGTCAATAAAGTAGACATGTTGCTCCTAATAGCCAACCAACCATGAATTTGCTCCCAATCAGCCTTGCTTACTGGACATGCAAAGAACAAGTATTGTGATGTTTCCTTCGTTAGACCACAAAAAGTACGTTTTCGGTCCAATTGTAAATGTTGTAATATGTCCTTCATTTTTGATCTGGCGTGAACTACTAACCAAATGATGAATGCATGCTTTGGAGTGTTGGAACTGTTCCAAATTGAAGGTGCCCAAGCTACTTTAGTACCTTTTGGAATGGCTCTTGTTGTACCACATCTTCGCTCCTCCATTTGGGTCTTGTAAGTACGAGTCACCTTTATCTTTATATTTAGACATTTTTGAAAGTAGGAAGCTAATTGGACATAGGCATCCTTGATCTTCTAGGAGAATGGGAGGTTATAATCTTCATCCTCTAGCTCATAAGACTTGGATGATCCCTCTTTATCTGCTCCATAACAGGGCATCAATTGATAAGGTTAGAAGCTCACAGATGCTCCCTTGCTATTTCTTCAACAAACCATCTGTCCCATTTATTTTTAGGCTAGATTTACCTTCCTCGAGATATAGTCCAGTGGTGCAAAGGACAGGAGTGAGATAGTCTCAGCCTTGTTGGCAGCCGCAGTGTAAGGATTTGATTCCTGAGATATGAAATTGGACTCTTTGTGGACACCAGTGTACAGACAAGTTCTTGTTCCCTAACCTGCTGGGCACATTCGGCGATTTACCTCCCTCACGATACTCCAGGAGTGGGCAGGTGGTGGACCTTCAAGGTTGGAATTCAACCTTTTATTTTTAGGCTAGATTTCATTATGTGGCTTATTTCTAGGTGTACCAGGTCCTAACCTATCGAAAATACTGACGAAAATATTAGGTCTTTGCTTTATTTTGTAAACACGATGGAAATTATCCTCTCATTCATAGGATGAGGCGTAACACTTTTCTCTATCAATTTCCTTTCAATGAAAAAGATCCTTTTTTTTTTTGTATTGCTTATTTTATTTTATTTTTATATATTCGTTACAGTAATATTACTTTATGATCATGAAATTAAAATATTATTATCAAACAAAATTATAACAAAAAAATGACATTAGACAATGTCAAAAGTTTATATTTCGTTTTCTTTTCTTCTTTCAAGTAAAATTTTTAGATTGATCTTGATATAAATAATTAATCATGACCAATTAATTAGTGTTTTAAAAATCGGACCAGCTTGAACAGTTCAACCGAGAATCGAGACCAAATCGATCGAATTAGGTTTATAAAACCTGTAATTAAAAATCAACCCAACGGGTTCTTGAAAAAACCTGTGACCCATTTTCTGATTAACCAGTCCAACCTATGTAAATGTTTTTTTTTTTTTTGAATTTTGAATTATATATTTTTTAAATTTTGTATATGTACATTTTAAAATTATTTAAAGACCATCGGTTCGGTCTTGGTTTAACTTTTAACACTTAACCCTTACTGCTTTTTGGATTGATGACTGTGTCGATTTTAAAATATTGCAATCAATTGATTTAATACCGGCATGGTTAATTTCTTTGTCATTCTCCTCTATTTTTGCCCTATTAGTGTCACTAGTGCTTATTCTTGATCTAAAGCACCACTTCTCCATTAATAAAGATTCATTCGTCATAACCAACAAAATGACATATTTTTTAAAAAAAATAAGAATATTAATTTTAAAATGTTCTTGAGGTACAATTAATCGTGCAAGACAAAAACTAAAAAAATAAAAAATAAATTCTTTAAGCAAAATACGAGTTTCTTATTTAAATTAGTAATTGTTAAAAAAAAAAAACACACACACACACACAAAAGTTAAAAAATGATGTTTCCAAATTTAACACCAGGTAAAAAGGTAAAATTTGTTTTCGCAAGTTTCTATAAATATTGAAAACGGAATGAATATCTATGTAGTTAGTAGTAATTTTGGGTAGTGTTTTGTAATTTGCTAGAAATAATTTCTTCCAAAGTATTAGCGTCCGTTTTGACAAATTTATAAATGATTTACAAACAAGAAATAGTAAGAGGAATGATAACGAATTCCACAAAATGTATAGAAATAATAAATTATTAATAATTATGTATGAATAATTGAAATTAATGTTTGATTTGACTTTAATTGAAATTATAATCACTTATAAAATGGATTGTAAAATGGAGGCTTAGGATATCTCCAGCACTGCAACAAATTTTGTATCAAATCTTACATCAAACTAAAATTCATCTCCAGTAATTACACCAAATGAACCATGTTTAACCACTTTCTTCCTTTTTTATTTTTTATAATTTATTTATTTGACATATTATTTATTTAATTATTTTATAAATACATAAATTACTAAATAAACAATTACGTTAAATTACGAAAAAGATTAAATTCATTAATAAATATAAAATGTCGTATGTATTACGTTAAATAATTTCTTTATGTATGTCGTTGTTTAATTTCTTTATGTATTACGAAATAATTACGTTAAAATAATTTCTTTTTTATGTATTGTTTTGTTTAAATAAAATTTGATTATCGTATGTATGTTGTTCAATATATTTCGTATTAACTTTAATAAATAATCATGTTTGTTATATTTTAAAATTTTTTCTTTTAAATAATTTACTAATTATTATTTATTACTTTTAAAATTTATTTTAAATGCAAATAATGATGATGATGATGATGATTTATTGTATTAAAAAATATGTAGCACAAATGACACAAATACCTTTAACAAATTTATTTGGAAAACGATAAAAAAGGGCAAAAGAGACTTTATAGACTTTGCACCATTTTGATGCAAAATGTTGCAAAATTTGGTTTTGCATTGGAGCAACTTTGCATTAAAAAATGGTGCACTTTTTGATGCAATGGTGTTAGCATTGGAGTTGCCTTTAGTGATACTGTATTAAGCCCCTGTTTGAGCTTCATTCTTTGAAAAAAAAAATATAATTTTAAATAGTAGTTTGATATTATTTTAATAACACATTTTTCAATAAAATAATATTATACAAAAATTTAAAATTTTTTCCTATTTTTTTACCATATATTTTCCATCAATACACTATTTAAAAATTCATTCTTATGGAATGGTTGAAGTTCAAACAAGGGCTAAATAATTTCTTTTCAAATATTATCCGATCTAGTAAAGTCAACAGTACTCTAGGTTGCTCTTCTAGAATGGCTTTTATAGTGCATAGAGTGTAATTGTGTATATCTATTTCTGTTCCACAGCTTCTCAGTCTATATATAATATTTGTGGAAAGAGGCTATAGTCAATCTACGTACTCTCAGAAATATAGGTGAATCATGTGATTGTGACTCGACAATTAGGCCTAGCTTGTGACATTTCATTTCTGGTTTAGATTTAGGAGTTGATCGGATGGGAGAACAATATCTAAAATCTGATACAATATGTTGATTCTTTAATTATTATTGGAGTAACAGGTTGTTCTCCAGCACTTAAAAATGGAAGAATTGGTGTTCATTCTCTTTTAAATCATTACGTGACTCTTACATAACCAAGTTATGAACCGAAACTTTGTTTCAAACTTAGACAGATGTTTAGAAATTTGAAGTGGAGCATGTTTTCATGAAATACCTGGATGGTTTCAATCTTCCATTTAGCAACTACAGTCAAATGTTAATAACTTGTTGCTTAATCGATAAGAACTAATTCCCCTATTTGAGAGAGAATCATTCAAAAAGATTTTTATTTTTAAAAGATGAAAAACATGACCGTTATCTCTATCTCTTGTGTGGATCCAATAACGATTATATTTTTCATTCTCATTTAAATATTTTTTTAAGGTGGATTGGGCTAGGAGACAAGTTGTAGAATAGCTCAGTCCCCCTAGATCCGTCAATTATGGTAATCGAGTTAACTCTTAGTTGACCCGCAAAAAATCGTCATTCCTAATTTGAACTTCAGATATTTTGGCCAAACATTTCTTGAAGTTACTTCAAAATCTACTAACCCTATGTTTGGTTTAGATAAAATAAATAAAATTTTAGCAGATTTTGATAAAGGATGGTTAAATGTATGATTGAAAAATTGATAAAGCTTATGAATATTATGAATTGTGTAGTTAAAAATAAATTTGGAAGAAATTTTTTTTTTTGAAAATGGTGGCTAAATATAAAAAATTTAGGAAATAGAGTTTCTAAAACATTATCTACAGTGATTTATGCCATATGTATAAAGGAGGGATTCTGTGAACCCCTCCAAAACAGACACATGGATGGATTTCATGTGATTAAAATATTACCAAAAAAACCCTACCCACACCCTCTATTGTGTCTGATTTGGAGGAGTTCCCTTTATGTGTGCCTCTCTCATCTAGAGTTTCCTAAACATGTTGAATTAAATATTTTATTAGTCACCAAACTTATATCCCCATCACACTTTACTCATGGAACTTTAAAGTGCTTCCTAACGATAATGAAATTTTAATACGTTGTACATTATTATTCACTCATCATGTTCATTAGCGACTAAACTTTAAATAATTTCGAAAGTCATTGAAATTTAACATATTGAACTTTATGAATCACTTATTATATTTTATTAGTTACTAAATTTATACGTTCGTCATACTTTACTCACAAAATTTTAAAATGCTTTCGAACAACTACCACTAAACTTAAACCACTTTGAGATATTTTAAAATTCAGTAATAAAAAGAAAAAAAAAATCAGTAATAAAGTGTGTCGAAGGTACAATTTCAGTGACTAATGAAATGAAAACTAGAGCATGTTCAAAATTTCCATACACCTCAGGTGTGGGCTATAGGTTGTATCTTTCCATAGATTTTGCTTTTGGATTTTAGTACACATTCATTTACTCTTCTGCTCTCTCTGTGTCCTTTCCAATAGTATGGTCGGAGGGTACGAATTCGGCCTAACGGGTTGCAGTATTCTAAGCCGTAGGTCTCAACTTTTCTGAGTCTGTGAAAGCAACTTGTTACAGTATGTATGAATTCATCAAATATTTATAGGATAATTATAAATTTAATAAATTAGGAAACTATTTTTAGAGTTTTAGAAACATTTTCGAGAGTTCATGAAGAATCATTTTTTAAATGTATCTGAAATGAAAATACTAGTATTTTAAAAGTTTTCGTGCAACTTAGTAATATTCATTTAGGCCCTATTTGGGAGTAATTTTTTCATCTAAAAAATTGATTTTTGGACCATTATTTTACTATTCCAGCCGTCATATTTGACTTCTTCTCTCACAGGTGAACCCCACTTTTCTCTCAACGGTCAAAAAACCAATTCTCAAAATCACTCCCAAACAGACTCTTATTAAACACTTTATAATTTTGAATTTCAACGAAGACATCGACGATTTACACATCAACTTAAAGCTGATTTGATTTGTCTGTTTATTTGGAATATTTTTGGACATAATCTTCTCTTCTTGAAAAGAACATATATATTCCAAAGCTGATCTTAATTTACAAATAGATTGATAAAACTCTAGATTCAATATATCATGCATGTCGAAGGGTATCATGTCTAGAATACAATAGAAGTGAAAACATACATGAATCCATGGCTATAAATCAATTGGGGTTTGAGGTCTTACACAAACTTATCACGGAACTTCAATAGACTTTCTCTCACAGATGGGGACTAAGGTACAATAGTGAATGACTAGCCCCCCATGGCACATTCCAACTGGCAAAAATGAGAGCGCTTCAAGGCTGACAGATCAGAGGTCATGAGTTTAATTCCTAGAAAACTCTTGGAAGACAGATATTCTCCTGGAAAGTAGGATTTATCCTGAAAGGCAGGAGCTCTACTGGAAGGCAAGATGCAAAGATGGAAAATGACTTGCTTGACACTTTGGCAGATCAGTTGGGGGGCTCTTGAACACTGGTCAGTTTGGGGCACAACCTGCGGTTTAATCTATTTGCAGTTTGAGGGGCCAAGGTGTAGACTCCAGGATTTAGTCACTGTAAGGTGGATACCTAGATATCAAAAAAAAAAAAAAATAGTGAATGACTAGCCTTGAGAATCATATAACCTTTAATGTTCCTTATATATTGGGTTTCAATTAGAGTTCTATTAATTCTAATTAGTCCAGCAATGAGTAACTACTCTTTGATTTTTACACTTATTCGGAGTCTAAAATAGAGATATTTGATAGTTCTTTTAAGCAAATATGGCCTAATTTATTGTATACTTCATTTATTAGGTAAAACTCGATGATTGTAAATGAAATTGAAAGAAAGAAATGAAAAAACGCGAAAAGGGATGAAGAACAAAGTTTGAGGATCAAGTTGTAAATATTCAATAGTTGATTTCGGACCACAAGATGATACTTTGAAGAATAAAATTAGAAGTAAAAAAGAAATGGAATATGATTAAAATATTATCAAAATAAATTTCCAATAGCACAAGTTATATTTCAAATTTTTAGCAAAGATTCATTTTTGGCATAGTAAAAATTTGAAATGGAAAAATTCTATATCTAATAATTTTGTAGCCCTTTGAGTTATTTTTTCAACGTACTTTGAATTTTCTAAATTGGATATCGGAGAGAAAGTCATGATCAAAATACTAATTACTTTAGGGACCACAAGACGATACTGACTACTATGTAGAGATAAAAACGTGCACGTATGAAGGCAATTTTTCTTATTTGATTGGATTTTTTTTGGAAACCACTTTGGACTTGACTTTCAACCAATATTCTACTCCTACAAATTAGATAATAGTAGAATACATATTAAAGACCTTTCATATACATCTCATACTACAATATTCCATTAATTGTCACCTTAAAAAGAGGGGCAAAATCATATATTGTGAGAAGATTTCAAATGGGAAAATATGATTAAAATATTATCAAAATAAATTTCCAATAGCACAAGTTATATTTCAAATTTTTAGCAAAGATTCATTTTTGGCATAGTAAAAATTTGAAATGGAAAAATTCTATATCTAATAATTTTGTAGCCCTTTGAGTTATTTTTTCAACGTACTTTGAATTTTCTAAATTGGATATCGGAGAGAAAGTCATGATCAAAATACTAATTACTTTAGGGACCACAAGACGATACTGACTACTATGTAGAGATAAAAACGTGCACGTATGAAGGCAATTTTTCTTATTTGATTGGATTTTTTTTGGAAACCACTTTGGACTTGACTTTCAACCAATATTCTACTCCTACAAATTAGATAATAGTAGAATACATATTAAAGACCTTTCATAAACATCTCATACTACAATATTCCATTAATTGTCACCTTAAAAAGAGGGGCAAAATCATATATTGTGAGAAGATTTCAAATGGGAAGGTTAAGAACTCATTAATTGGAGATTAAACTTGAGATTTGTGGGCAAAGAAGCAAAAGAATTAATGAAAATTTATCAAGATTACCTTGAAGAAATTCAAGAACCTCAAGATTCATCTTCTTTCATTCATTAATTGTTAGTGTATTTTATTGTAATTTAAAGAGACAATATGGTTTAAATACAATATAATAAAACATTGCAAGGTTCGATAAAAGAATGGAGATATACCTCTATGTTGTGGTTTCAATATGTATTCTAGCACTTTTTGATGCATTTATCATGTTTACATATTTCATCAAGAGATAAAAGGGTCACATGAAGGGAATATGTTTGATCGCCATCGAAATAAGCTTTTAATTAAATTAGGAACATTGACTAACATGAATGATTTCAAATTATCAGTTTAATTGTTACACTAAAAATGAAATAATAAGGAGATTCGATATTTTAGCAATGCATCTCACATATTTGAAAAATAAATTTATTAACTTTCACTAGTTTAATTGATAATTTAGGGATTAATATAGAAAAATCACAACAATTTATTTGTTATTTGATTAAAGTACAATTAACTTTAACTCGGTCAAACATATAGTTCTCGTGGGTTCGACACTCTATTTATCATTATATTATTTGATCATGATCCCGCGCACTTTTAGGTTTTCAAAGGATCAAAGTTTTTGGCGTCATTGTCAGGGACTATAATAATTGTTAAGTTTTAATTAATTTTTGTTTTAATCTAAATTTTATTGCTTTATTAGTTAGTTTATTTAATTAGAAAATTTTTATAGTGCTTCTTGCTTACTTTTTTTAGCACTTTGTATGCAATGTTCAAGACCTGTAATCTTTCTCAATTTGATCTGAAGATCCAATGCACATTTAGGTTTCGAAGAAGTAAACAGTTGAAAGCACAGCAAAAATAGAAAGAGAATCTCATGGCAGAGAGTAACTTGAATCCTATTGCCATCAAGGCAAATTTGGGGGCAGTACCTCCAAACATAGTTTCAATGGATGAGAATGCTAGGCTCATGGGCGAAATATATGGTTCCACTTTTGCATAAAGCCAATCTAGTATTGTTTATTCGACTTTTGGCTAGGCGAAGTTCCATTTGAGGACGAATGTTATAAACATGTTCCGGTATGCTATGTAGTTCTTTGAGAGAGCTACTGGGAACACCAACCCTAATATATTAGGATTTTCTAAACATGTGTGCAACTATCAAGTATACAGGGGTGTTTAGTGAAGTAATCAGACTAAGGCTCTTCCCATACACATTGAAAGACTCAACAAGAGAATGGTTAGATATTTTCCCACCTCAAAGCATTGTTTCTCTGAACGGCTTGAGTCGGAAGTTTCTAAACAAATATTTTCCATTAAAGATGATTGCAAAGTTGCGGGATGAGATAAGCTACATTCTAATAATTGAATTTCGAATGTTATTCAGAGGCTTGTGAGCAATACAAGAGTCTCCATCAGTGCCCATAACATGGATTACAGAAGTGGCTCCATGTGCAATAACTTACATTAGTTTGAATCGAATAAGGCTAATATAGACTCTACATGTGATGATTCTATCACAAAAAGAATCACGGGTCAGTCTATTAAATCATGGAGAACTTGGCATTTAGCTAGTGCATTTTGGCCTATTGAAAGTGCGAGTGGAAATAAGGTTGCTGGAATATATAAAGTTGATTTTTTTACAGCAATATTAGCCCAGTTAACAACATTAGCACAAAAGATGAAACAAATGAGTACAATTCGAACAGTTGAATCGAAATGCAAGCATTGTGGAGAGAATTACAAGAATGCGAAAGGCACCATAGGTGGTCCTTTTGCTCAGTTAGTAGAGGATGTAAATTATGCTCATAATTTTTAAACACAACAATACAATCAAAATCAACACTTACTACCCAAGTTAGAGGAATCACCCTAGGTTTCCAATGAAGCAACAATCAGAGAGCTCAGATTGCACCACAGTAGATTGCACCACCAAGTTTTCAGCATATTGAAAATAAATTTTCACTAGAAGATCTTGTTACTAAATCAATGTAAAGAACAAATAAAACTTAGCAAGTTCAGGGAACTGCCATAAAAAACTTGGAAAATCAGATAAGACAAGTAGTAAAAGCACTTTCAGAGAGATTACCAGGAGCATTGCCTAGTGATGCTAAGACAAATTTCAAATAGCAGGTAATGGCAGTAAAGGTTATGGAGGAAGAGCAAATTAAGGCAATAACTACCCGTAGTGGAGTTCAATGGCCAAAGATTAATGTGAAGAGACCAGTTGCTTTAAAAGAAAAGGTACATACCAAGGTTAAGGAGCAATTGGAGGAATTTGAGCAAAACAAAGAAGTAGAGACATAAAGAGTATCAGAGGATCCAAAGGTTAAGAAAATTGCTCCTACCAAAGATTTCGTGCCACCACTACTATTTTTCCACAAACACTGCAAAAGAGATAGTTCCATGAACAATTTGAGAAGTTCCTGGATATAATGAAAAAGCTCCACATCAATATCCCATTCATCAATGTAATCAGACAAATCCTGATATATGCAAATTTCTAGAAAAAACATGACATCTTAGAAAAGAAAGCTTCAGATTGGGAAGAAGTGGTATTGACTGTGGAGAGCAGTACAAGAAGTTTCACTTTACCTATTTCACTAGGCAAATTATTTCATTTTAATACTTTATTTGATATAGGTGCAAGTGTAAACTTAACGTCTTTATTTACTTTCAGGAAACTAGGAATTGGGAAAGTCAAAGGATTTAATGTCACGCTGTAGCTAGCAGATATGAGCATCAGATACCCATGCGAAAAAGGTTGAGAATGTGCTCATTAAGGTTGGAAAGCTGGCATTCTCGACGAATTTCCTTGTTATGGACCTTGAAAATGACCAAGATATGTCAACAATCTTAGGTTGGCCATTTTTAGACAAGTCAAATTTTGATTAACATGGAGAAGGATGAGTTGATTGTGAGGGTGGAGGGTGCACATGAGATCTTTAAACTATATAGTCCACCTAAGCAACCATTAGTCTTAGAGGATGCCAAATATGTTGCTGAAGAAATTAAACAAAGTCTAAACGTCTAAAAAGCCTTACTCGAAAGGAGAATGGAGAGCTCAAAGTATTGAGGGCAAAAAGAGGATGTAAGGCTGGAAATTTGCAAGGAATGTAAGACTGCAAGACTCCAGCGTGAATTACCATGATCAATTCTTTCACAAAGCTTAGCTAAAGACTATAAATTAAGTGCTTGTTGAGAGGTAACCTCATTCCTAACCCTTTTATTTATTTTGCTTTTCATTTTGCATTTCATGCAGTGGTATACTTGATTTATAGGTTGCATTAGTTCTAGACACGTTAAAATTCAATTTGAGGGTTATTTTTATCATTCACACTTAGTGTAATTAAAGGAAAACATTAATTGAGTCAAAAGGAGTTTGTATTCTTTTCATTGTTTTTTCCTCTTGATAGGTACCATGGATATTCACATGGAAGGAGCTTAGTAAAGTACAAGTTGAGATAAATTGACAAATAGCTCCTCCCACATTTCATAGCAAAATTCGAGGAATATATTCTCCTTCTTCTTCCCCATCCTCTTATATTCTTAATTATACTTTATGATATTGAGGACAACGTCGATTTTAAGTTTGGGGGTAGAAAAAACTTTGAATTTTTACATTTCATGTACTTTTGAGTGTTTGTGTTTCGTTATTACTTTAGTACATAATTAAAAAAATACAAAACAAAATTGAAAAATTTCAAACACACACACATTCTTGTTTTAGGTTGTGTGCTTTTGTGAATTAGATAACCTTGTCGACAATGATGATTATATTTAAGATTTGGCATTGATTTATAAACGGAGGATGGGTTGTATGCTAGATTGATTGATGCTTAACCCTACAAAACTTGATATTATATGCGTACTGAAATTGAGTTTGACATTATGATGAAATGAATTGATTCATATGTTTGATAAGTAGATTTAATCGAACATATAAATGCTATACCCAAAACACACTAAATTCTTTATTCTTAAGACCAAAATTAGCATAGTTTAGGGGTGATTTTACGGCTGTAGGAAGATACGGATTTGAAATGGAATTTCATGTGTGAAAATTTATGTGTGGATTGTTTTAGATTAATAGGATAAAATTGAGAAAAAGTTTTAAGTTAGAGGTTGGTTCCATTAGATAGGTGTTTAATAAGAGGCATTACACTAATCAGGGTAGAAAAATATATAGAAGACACCTCTTCGTAACTTTCATGACTCGAGTTATTAAGCCTGCTAGGATATTTGTAACCCGATTCCCTAAAGTCATCTAATTCGGGAGTCAAGGGGTCAAAACCTCATTACATGGGTCATATGGAAAGTTTGAGGGAGAGAGTTTGCAAAAAGAAAAAAAAATAGGTGCATGAAACAAAAGACGCACTAAATGCCTTGATTAAGCCCCGGACATTTATTTGAGAAGGCTTGACTTTTGATGAGGGATTACTTGCCTAGTCCTAGGTCAAAGCAATCATAGAATTGGAGAATCCTTATTTATTGATATGTTGACTTACAATTAGTAGAGTCCACTGAACTAGCGAAGGTGATGATAGTAATGAAAAATTCAACATTAAAGTACACACTAAGAAAGAGTAAAAAGAATAAGTTGGTGGTATGTGAATCATATGAGAGGTGAAATGATATATTTGACCACAGAGGGTTAGAAATTGAAGTAACTTGTAAATTCATGATTGTCTACTTAGTTCTTTACACTCATGGCGATTTTGCATCAAAAGAGTGGATATTGTTTTGTTGTTGTGACTTTGAAATGGTTTGTAGATTTAATACGATAACTTCAAATCCTGAAGTAAAAAAGTTAGACCGTCTAACCAAATATTTTTGCATGCTTACGTGTTTGTTGTTATTTTGGTTATTGTTTTGTTTAAGGACAAATTAATGTTTAAGTTTTTGAATGTTTGATTAGTGCATTTTATACTTTAATTTGGGGTCTAAAATAGCGATATATGATGGTTTTTAATCAAATATAGTCTAATAAATTGTATATTTCATTTATTATGTATAACTTGATGATTAGAAGTGAAATTAAAAGAAAGAAGCCAAAAAACGACAAAAAAGGAAGAAGTCCAAAGTTTGAAAATCAAATTGCAAATATTCAATAGTTAATTCAGACCACAAGATGACACTTTCAAGATTGCTAGAAGACAATTTGATAGAATTAGAAATTAAAAAGGAATGGAATATGATCAAAATCAATTTCTAATCACACAAATTATCTAAATTTTTAGCCAAAAATTGAGACCCATTTCTGGCATAATAAAATTCCGAATTAGAAACATTCTACTTCTAGCAAAGTTATAAACCTTTGAGTTAGATTTCTCACGTCGATTTCCCACATACTTTGAATTATCTCAAACGAATATTGTGAGAGAAATTTATTACCAAAATACTGATTGTTGTGTAGAGAAAAATATGCATATACAAAAGAAACTTTCCTTATTCGATTGGGACCTTTTTGAAACCAATAGGAACATGATTTTTAGTAAATTTTCCACTCCTACAAATACTTAATAGTAAAATGCCTGTTAAACACCTCTCATACTACAGTATTCCATCAATTTTCATCGTAAAATAGGGGCAAAATCATACATTGTGAGAAAATTTCAAAGGAGAAGTTCAATAACTCATCAATTAAAGATTAAATATGGAATTTATGAGCAAAAAAGAAAAAGAATTATTTAAGATTTATCGAGATTACTTTGAAGAAATTCAAGAACATTAATATTCATCTTCATCTATTCATTAATTCACAATTTTGGATGGTGTTATACATTTAACATGATTTCATGTAATTCCAATATTGCTAGGCTAGTTTTATAAATTATTAGAATGATATGAAACCTTATTATGATATTTTTAGTTTTAATTAATTATTTTGACTTTAATTTGATTTGATCTGTGGATGTTTATTATTATTTTTCTTGTTCTTTTCAACTGTTTGCTCACCATTTGAATTGTTAGTAAATTTTGTTGTTATCGATAGTGACAATGAGATTTAAATACAATATAATAAATATTGTAAGACTCAATAGAAGATAAAGATATACTTCTATACTTCATATGATTTCAATCGGTGTTTTAACACTTGTTAATACAATTATTATATTTACATCTTTCATCAAGAGAAGAAGGGTCACGTGACTACCGAGAAAAGTATTCATTTAAATTAAGAATTTGACTAACATGAGTGATTCCAAATTGGGTTTCAATTAAAATGGTAGTGTAATTAGCTATCTCAAATGAATATGCTATTTGTTTCTTATTAGTAATGGTAGAAATAAAAAAGCTTTCCTATTGTGTCCCAGTAAATAGAATCTTCCCCTCAGTATTATACTGGTGAGAGATTTGTTGTTTCTATATAATCTCACTCATTCAAAATTTGGTGCATCCTTGAGAGTTAATATATAAGAAATTCTATTTGGTTGTACAAATTTTTCATATAGTAAAAGTCTCTGTTTATGGTATCCCGTGACTTTTCTCGATTTAAGAAATTTTTATGTAAATCTTTATTTTTTTCTCAACCTTTATTTTTAGTTTCTAAATAAATTCTTAGAGCAAGGATCAGTTTGCCTCAATTCCTTAATAAATGGTATCAAAGCGTCATGTAGTTTAGAATGATGGAGAAAAAAAAAAACATATGTCCAGAGAAAAATATGTGAATCCCTATTTGGCAATCTTGGACACTCTAGACACCTTAAGAAAAAATGTCTGAGAGGTAGATCATGTTTGGCTATTGCTCGAGTTAATAAATAGAGATATAGAAAAAATGTGTCTCTTTTCTCCATGAAAGACAAACTTATCCTTATGGAATGATTTTAGCTAGTAAGTTGTCATGATACATGATGAATTGTTGTCCGCGAATCCACAATTATTATACCAAGCTTAACTTTGACATCATTTTACATGGCACTCGTAATGGCCTTTGATTTTTTCAACTCCCTTTCACATCACTGGTCAGATTTTGACACATAAAAAGAATGTCATCCATAATGTAAACAAGAAAGTACATCTAGAATAATTCTTATTATACAGCAAATGATTTGCCATTGATGAAGATTTTGTTGTGGAATATATATTGAAGTCGGATGAACTTTCAGGAAAGCTAAACATGAGGGTTGCACCTTAAATTTTCTGTTAGTTTGTTTGACATGTGCCAATAAATTTCATAGAATTTGATAATTCTAAGTGCTTGCAGTGGAGTATGGTAATTCTTTATTTTATGAATTATAAAGAATCTTTTTCGAAATATCCAAAGAGGGAGTAAGAAATGGGTCTGTGTTGGAGGTATATTTTTCAGATTTGGAGGCAACATGGAAGAATTATCAATGGAAGACCTTGTACAATTTAAAGTCAATGTCGAGATTGTTAGAATTTTGATTTAGTATTATACAATAAAGATAGGATAGTGCTTGTCTAGAACCAAATATATGTTCTATTTCTTTATTTGTACTTAGACTATTATGAATTTCGCATCGAATAGAAATAACAGGACTCTCCTTTTGTGTCATATCGTATTTTATTTATCGAAAGTTTAAGATGGTCATGCATGTACTATATTCATGTGAGACTTGATGATATTTTGTAGGCTCACTCGATTCGATTTTGGGGGCATGTTCGAGAATTTGGGGTATGTGAGAGATTCAATACAATTTTACAAAATTTTCATATGTTGAAAGTCTGTGTCTTTGGAAACTTATGATTTTTCTCCGATTTTGAGAGTTTTTCACGTAAATTTTTATATATGTTATTCATCTTTATATTTTCTAGCTTCCAAATAAATTCTCTAAACAAGGATACTGCGAACAAATCAAGATATTGATTTCAATGCCCCAATATTTTTTCAATTCCCACCCTGCCTCCCAAAAATCTCTTATGGGGGTGGGGGGTGTGGATTGTAATTACTAACTTTGTCTCGCCTTGTTAAAAGTCGGCTCGTGAAACTCATGAACTAGCCATCGGAGCTTGAGTTCAGCTTGCTAGGTCAAACTCAAGCTTGAGCTTAGTTAAAATTGAATCCAAACCGTTCAAGGGCATAAGCATTCGACCTCATTTCTATCCTTAATATTAACTCGAAATCAGTAAACCTACTGGAAAATACTAGCCAATTACCAACCATTGGCAAGTAAAATTAGGTTATCGTCTCTGTCAAAATATGAGAGCAACGAAAGTGAAAGATTAATGATTAAATGCGTCGTGACAAAATAAATAGGATCCGATATGTTAATTAAGAGTGGAAGTGGCCTCTTTATCGTGGCATCTATGCATGATTTAATCTGACAAGGAAAGGCATTATTTGTGTGGGAGTGCTTTGGTGGATTCACTCATCATTACTATATAATCAAAAGAGCAATTCCTTCCCCCCAAAACTAAAGCCTTTCTTACTATCAAAGATTCAAACCAAATCATTCACATTTGAAAATCTGTCTCCATGAATCCACTTCTGCATGCAACGCCCGCACGAATAAAGGATCCATCATAATTACTTGTATATCATCAAACGTCTGCCTCTTCTTATAATTCTTTGATTGCAGGATTCATGAAAATTATTTGTTTTCGAATAAAGAATGGGATACATGTTTTCATTTTATTCACTTTTTTTTTTAAAAATATTTTTAATAGTTTTTATGATAATAATATTTGGCAAAAACCCTTCATTTATTGGCTACCAGAAAAAGACACACTCTTGCAGAAAGCCCGGAAGGAATAGCACCACCACTAACTTACACATAACACACTGCTATATCTAAGATCCTTTTTGATTGTAAGGGTGAAAAAGACAAACAAATTTCATATAAGTTAGAAAAGAAAAACCCATCAAAATCATAGGAATGCATTTTCCACTCAATTGGCCAAAGACATGCTTTAAGTGTTTGTACCTAGGAATTCGAATTCCATTTCCACTTTCGTATCAAATAGCCAAAGTAGAAAACGAATTCCTTGGATGTGACATTTTCCATAGAATTGAAACCAATCAAACGGGTCCTAAATATCTTTTGTTAACCAACAGTAAGCCCTTCTTGTTATGAGCTTCATTTTCTTCCAAAATGCATTTTTACTTTTTTCTCTTTTTCAAACACACATTTTTCAATAAAATAATATTACACGTGAGTTCAAAATTTTTACTTATTTTTTATTCATATTTTCCAAAAAAATCACTATTCCTAAATACAACTGGTGAGAGAAAAATAGAAATACAATTCACATAGGGACTGAAATAGCAAAAGAGGCAAAGCTAATTGCGAGCAAAACGATATCTCCAAGAAACTCTACAATATCTTAAAGAAGCGAAGCATATGGAACTAAACTAAAATTCGAGTGGAAATATTGGATAACCCTTGGAGCATCACTCTCAGCAACAGCAATACAAAACCCATTATTTTTTGGAATAGTATTGCTATATAATTGTTTTCATGTAATAAATTATATAAAGGGGTCGTTTGATCATTTAGTTGATTTATTGTAAAATATTGTAAAGGTGTTGAATAAAAAAACATGTTTCACCAAATGCATTGCTATTTTATAGGGCCCTTTCTCATCATTTCTGGAATATTGGGAGCATATAGAGGCCCACTCCCACTTTTTGTCGTAAAGAGGTGTTGACTACAACACTATTAGCCTTAGAAAATGCAAGTAAGTTTTTAGTGTTAAGTTATATATACAAAATTGATTGACAAAGTAATATTTATACCAATTAAATCAAAATAGATTTTTAAATCATTAAAAATTAACAGCCTAGATTTTATCAACACTTATTTTTGGGATTTGGATTAAAATCAGTTTTAATCTAAATTAAAGTCAAATAATCAATATTAATCATATTTTTCATTGATCTCACAGTTTTTCGACCACACTTTTAAAAAATTTCTATCATAATCTACTAAAAAAATTTAATTTTAATTTACGCCAAACACAATCATCGTTCTTGCCAATTTAAACTTTTATGAAAGATAATTTAGCTTGTTTGATAAAATTGTTTAAAATTCATTTCCAGTAACACATTATCTCAATAAACTAATTCTTTATGTGATCTATAGTTTTTTTTTTTTAAATTTAACCATAAATTCTCTAACAGAACTCAATTTTTATGTATATCTTAGCCCCGTTTGGCATTCATTATTTCAAATTTTTAATGGGTAGAATAATATTTTTTTTTAGAGAATGGGTGAGAAAAATAAAAATTAATTTAGTGGGGGACCACACAGGAGCTTAATCCACCGTATTACTCTAGCTTGTTCACATTCCATGCTTACAAATACGATAGTAGATAGCTTAAACACAAAGCATATCTTGAACCAAGAAAATAATACGATAATGTATAAACTTGGGACATATATATTATGATAAAACGTTACTCCGGAAATTTTATTGAATTATATGACTTTTTTTTTCCAGAACTCACCTTTAAAAATAACTTTTTCATTTTAAGAGTCATCACAATTAAAAATATATACTCTAAAAGTGCTATTTTTTATAATAAATAAATAAAATTATATTCTACTAAGGGTGTGTTTGATTACATTTATTTTCTATGAAAAATATTAGTTTTTCACCCAAATTCTTACTTAGAATATTTGATTGCTATTTTTTTTATGAAAAACATTTTCCAACTTTTTAAAATATGCCTAATTTTAAGGAAAACATTTTCCTTGGGTAGAAGTGATTTTTATTTTCCACAAAAGATTAAAAATATTTTTTTTAGGTGATATTTTTCATGGCAATCAAAAGTAAATTGTGAATTCTTGATTGAAGTTAGAGCCCTGCTCCCTGTCCCGGGTTGGGGACAGGGGCGCCACATGGCTCCCCCTATTCGAGGGGGGCTTGCCCCTGATTTATTCTTGAAGTTAATATGTAACTTCAAATTATAAAGATATTTTAATTAAATCCAAATAAGATCTAAGCCCTTGTTTAAGCCATATTATTTTAATAAGAATGTATTTTTAAATATTGTATTGATAAAAATGTGTGGTTAAAAAATAAAAAAATTTAGATTTACGCGTAATATTATTTTATTGAATAATGTGTGATTAAAATAATATCAAAACTTTAAGAACTATTATTTTAAATATAATTAAAAATTAACGATTATTTTCATCAAATTTTAATATAAATTTGACCAAATTGAGCGAAAACCGATTGAAAAATGGAATTTAGCTGGTATCTCAGTGCCAAACGTTGAAAATGGACCTAGAGAGAGAGAGAGAGAGAGAGAGATATGCAGCTGGATATATTGTACAGAAAAGCTGTATTGCATGAAGTGACTGGAATGCAGATGTCTCTGCCCGTCAAATCTATCCGAGCCTCTGACTGTAAAAATTAAAAGCAATCTTGTTTGGTATTTATCTCTGACTACCCTCTTTTCCCATTGGTTCTATATATCTCCACTAGATTCACAAAATAATTGTATCATGTTTGCCGAAACTTATAAGATGCTTATTAATGAGCAACTTAATTAAGAAATATCCTGTTTGAGCCACTTATGATAAAAAAATATATTTGGAATAGTTATTTTTTGAAGTACGTGTGATTAAAATAAAGAAAAAAATTTCAGTTTATATGTAAAATATTTTAAGAAAAAATGTATGTTTCAAAACGAGTTTTTGAAAAAAAAAAAAAAGAAAAAAAAAGAGAAAACCCACAAAAGAAATTGAAAGAAAAATGAACTAAAAAATTGTAATATTTTTTGAATAAACTTATAAGATGCATGTACAAAATTTAATCAAGATATATCTATTAATAACTGTAGCACTTATAAGAAACTTTTTTGGATTTTTTTTCAGTGAGCTTTAGCCTAAACCGACAATGAAAAAAAGAAAGAGACAAAAGAAAAGAAAAAAAAGTCGAAAAACAATGCACACTTTGCCACTGGGTTATTTTTATTTTAACTGGTCAGGTTCCTCTTACCATAATTGCATAGTATTTTTTATATATACAAGTGCATTTGGGGTATTGGCTTCATGTCATCTTTTCTGGGTTTAAGGTAGGGTTCCAAGAGTTGGGCAAGGAAATTATACAAGAAAAAAATTAGCAAAAGGCTCCTCCTTCCTAGATACTCCAAAGATATGGATGTACACAGATCCCCATGGACTGCTACCCATTTCCCAGCATTTGTTTCTGAAAATTCGTTCTTTTTGTTTAATTTAAAAGGACCTGTATTGTTCTCTTGAAGGGAGAGAAGAGTTTTCTTGTTGGCCAATGCCTTTCTTGTTCTTGTGAAATTTCTGCAACAAAACTATAAAAGAAGATTTAAGTTTTTCAGATGAAGAATCATATTAGAGAAATAATTACTTTTTTTGCTCTCAACGATTGACCTGCCCTGAGAACAGGCAACAAAAGAGAGGGGGGAGAGAGAGAAAAAAATTGAATCTGTAGAAGATGAAGTCCATGAATGATAATAGCAATGGAAGCAATGACAATAACTGGTTGGGTTTTACTCTCTCACCCATGAATATGGAGGGCTCTTCTTCAGACCCTCATCCTCATCATCAGTTCAATCATAACACTGATGCTCCTCCTGCTACCACTGCAGTTCCATCAAGCAACTTCTATCTTTCACCTCTTCACTTAAATACTTCGACAATCTGTTACGGAGTAGGTGAAATGGGTGGTTTTCACTCTCCTTTGTCAGTAATGCCTCTTAAATCTGATGGTTCACTTTGCATTATGGAAGCATTCTCTAGATCACACGCACAAGGTTAGTTAGGTTCTTATTATGCCATCCATTTTTATTCATTTTCTTTTTAACTTAATATTGAATCTTTAACTCACATTTGTGATTCGTTCATGTAGCTATGGCGCCAAACTCCTCTCCTAAACTGGAAGACTTCTTGGGTGGTGCAACAATGGCTAGTCATGGAGAAACAATGGCTTTAAGCCTAGACAGCATATTCTACAACCAAGAGTCCATTAGGCAGCAGCACAACCATCAGTATTATTCTGAACTACAGTACAATGGTATGTACCAGAGAGTAGACGAGGAACAACCTAAGGAAACTCAACTTGTAGACTGTAACACACATGTTCCTTCGACAACTGAAGATGAAATTCAACGTCTGAAAACATGGGTGGATCACCATCCCTTAGAGCAGCAGGTAAATGGTTGTATGGTTGAAGATAGAGGTGCTTCAGGCTCTAAAACTTGTGGGGATTTGCAGTCTTTGAGCTTGTCCATGAGTCCTAATTCTCAGTCTAGTTGTGTCACTGCTTCAAGACAAATCTCACCCACTGAGTCTCACTGTATAGCCTTGGGAACCAAGAAGAGGGGATCTGAAAAAGTTGCGCAAAAGCAAACTGTTCATCGGAAATCTATTGACACATTTGGTCAAAGAACATCTCAGTATAGAGGTGTAACTAGGTTAGTCCACTCTCTCTAGTTTCCACTGTATCATTACTTGCACAATTTTCTTGCTAGACTAGACAAGATCTTCAGTATTGTTTACAGCCCATTTTGGTTGGGTGGTTTACAAAATTTTCATGGTCTTTTGGCCTGTTTTCTCCTTGATTTGATGGGACATTTTTGTATTATTTTTTTTAGGCATAGGTGGACTGGAAGGTATGAAGCTCATCTGTGGGATAACAGTTGCAAGAAGGAGGGGCAGACTAGAAAAGGGAGGCAAGGTTAGCCAAGAATAATGGATACACTCTATAATATTCTTTTGGACGTATTATGAGTTCTAGCTCCATTTGATTGTCTAACTTTTGGTTTGATTTTTCTTGACATGTTCCATTATTGTTCTGGATCATATGCTGTTTCCATCAAATCATATAAATCTCAGTTTATCTGGGTAAGATTATTGTTTTCTGAAATGTGAACCTATTTAGTGTAGATTATGAATTAAAAACTTGTAAAAATCTCATTCTAGGTGGTTATGATATGGAAGAGAAGGCTGCAAGAGCATATGATCTTGCTGCCCTTAAGTACTGGGGACCCACGACTCATATTAATTTCTCTGTATGTATTATTTTTTTACCTCGGGTCGGTTTAGTTTTCTTTTGATGTTCTCAGCCAACAAAATTACAGTGTCATTACTATTTTGCAGTTGGAGAACTACAGGCAAGAGCTTGAGGGGATGAAGAACATGAGTAGACAGGAATATGTCGCACACTTGAGAAGGTTTATTAATCGAAAAATAAGAAAATCTGGCTAATGGGTTTTAACTCCTAATATTTTTCGCGTAGAATTCTCATTTACAGCTTTTGTTTTCCAGGAAGAGCAGTGGATTTTCAAGGGGAGCTTCAATGTACAGAGGAGTAACGAGGTTCAACTGAATATACCTTTCGCTAGATAATATTGTATTATTCATAATATTAAGAGCCTTTTACGAGTTTCAAGTTGCATAGCCTTAAAAGTCGGGTTTTACGCTTACAGGCATCATCAGCACGGGCGATGGCAAGCTCGGATTGGCCGGGTCGCCGGGAACAAGGACCTCTATCTTGGAACTTTCAGTAAGTTCTCATCAATGGACTTTTATTGTCTTACAGTTTCAGTATGTGTTGCATCATTTATTAAAGTTGTCTGCAAATTGTAGCATGCTTTTTTATAAGGCTGTTCACACACACCTTTTGACTGATGGTTGATTTTTAGTGGGAATGAACTTTTATAAGGCTGCTGCTCCTTGAGACAAAATGATAAAGATAGCTACAAGTCATTTTTAGCTAAATTCTTGATCAAACTTTATGATTTTTAATTAGAGAACCATACGTAAGGTTTTCTTTCCACTTCTAGTAGAAATTTTTTATAATATTCCGGGGACGAGAGCAGGCCTGTTAGAACGGTGTAATATTGTGTACTAAATGAGGTTTTGGCTATATCATTTTTTTTCTTTAACTTTAGGTACTCAAGAGGAAGCAGCTGAAGCTTACGATATTGCTGCAATCAAGTTCCGGGGTGTAAATGCTGTGACAAACTTTGATATATCGAGATATGACGTAGAGAAAATTATTGCGAGCAGTACGCTGCCTACTGGGGAGCTAGCAAGGCGAAATAAAGAGAGGGAGCCGCAGCCTGAGGCCATTGAGTACAGCACATTAGCACAGAAACCGGAGGGATTTGCTCGACTGGAGAATGTACCTGATTGGAAAATGGTGCTATACCAATCCTCCAGTCATCAACAAAATGATTCTTTGGAATTAGTGAATGAGAAAAGAATGCATTCAGGAAATTATCAAAACCCTTCTTTCTCAGTAGGGCTGCAGGATCTGATTGGAATCGACGCGTCTAATATCAACGAGCCGGTTACGGAGGAACCTATCAATCCTGGAACACAACACTTTTCGAACCCATCATCTTTGGTTACCAGCTTGAGCAGCTCAAGGGAAGCAAGTCCAGATAAAACAGGTGCTTCCATCCTCTTTGCAAAGCCTACTACCCTCACCACCAAGTACGATGGCCCCTCCGCCTCTGCCTCGACTTACGATAATACCTGGATGCACGCTACTACCCAACTGAGGCCTCTTCCACTTTCAATTGCTCAGTTGCCAGCTTTTGCTGCCTGGAATGATACTTGAATTCTTCGTCATGTTGTTGCATATATCTTTATATTATTTTCTTTTTTTGCATGATCAAGAAAAGCCGAAAGCAAATGTGTAACATCGGAAATTAATGGAGGTCCGAAGGTGGGGTCCAGTTATGTTTCTGTGAAATGTATTGGGAAATCAAGATTTTGCAAAATGGAGGGAATGGGTTATGGAGGGCCTCAATGATTTAGTACACTCTCTATACTAGAAACTGCTTTTATTTATTTTCTTTTGATTTCTAATAATGCAAAATGCTAATGCTTTGACTACGCCATCAAGATTTTGTACCTAAACTGTAAATACACAATCATAGTTCTCTTTTTCCTCTGAGCTTTCCCCAAAAGTAACTGACATTCCCTCCCATAATTCATCAAGAGTGGGAGGAGATTCTTATTTAGTGCGTTGGTTTGCTTTTGAAAGTTTATGGGGCACCATATGATTGTTTATACTTTTGTCCCCTATTTTATGTGCTTAAAATTTCCTATGCTTTTTTTTAATCCACTTGATGTTATCTTGGATCTGAAAGTAATTTTATGTTTTGATACGTCACTTGTACTAAATAATCATTTTACCTCATAGCAAAAACGTACACAACATGTAGTGTGTTCTTAGTATGTATATATATGTGTATATATATTATTCTTTGTTGATGATGGGACAACTCGTAATTGCTACCTTTCGGGAGCGCACCGGGTAAATCTAGAGATGGCAAAAAGGTTCTAGACTCAGTCAAAATGAGCCTCGACCCGAGCCGACTCCAAAAAAAAATAAAGAGACGTTAAAAGGCATCAAGCCGTTGCCTTAGAAAAGCCAGTTTGCTGCCTTTCGAAGGAGGAAAAAAATGAGGGGGAAATAAACGAGCTGGCTCGGCCCGTTTTGGCTCGAGCCGAAAGCTCAGGCTGAGCCTATATTTTTTAGCTCGGCTCGACTCGGGCAAAAAAAAAGTCCATTTTCAAAAAGCTCGAACCTTGATTTTCGGCTCGACTCGGCCCGTCGCCATCTCTAGGTAAATCTTTGGACTGACGCAATAGCTTGCAAATCACACAAACTAGGTAAAATATACTAGGCAAGTTCGATGCGACAAGCTCAACCAAGAAAGTGTTAATAGGGAGAATCGAACTCGTAACCAAAGATCTCCGTGTTTACCTACTCTATCAACTCGGCTACCTCATGAGAGGCATGTTCTTAAATTATAAAGTAAAAATAGAGGTTCCTTGACTTTTTAATATGTTTTGGTTCTCTAACGTTTAAAAGTGAGGTATTAATGCCTAGGGTTGGCAGTCCGTGGCTCGGCTCAGCTCGACTTGGCCTGGTTCGAGGCACAGAGACATTGAGTCAAAGCTTGGACTAAACCCCATTTTGGGGAGCCAGCTCGAGCTTGGGCAGGTGTCGAGCCACACGGGCCAACTCGTTTAAATTTGAAATAAAAAAGGGGAAAAAAATTTAATCTCAACAGTCATGAAGTTGTCGATTAAGGCAGCATAAAGAAGCTGCATTTTAGTTGCCAAACAGATAGAAAAGGGGAAAAAATTTGAGCAAGCTTGGCTCGACTGGGCTCAAGTCGAAAGCTCGAGTCGAGCTTTAATTTTTTGGTTGAGCTTTTGCTTGGCTTAACTCGAGCCAAAAAAAGCTCAAGTAAAAAAGTTTGAACCGATACTAAGTCGGGAATTTCGACTCGAATCTATTCGTTGACACCCCTATTGATGTATGTTGACTATGAAAATTAGATTAACAAATCTTATTCATCTAGCTGTAAGTTTCACTTTTTAAATTCACTATTTTGGTTATTCAAACAAGAGCAAGAAATAAAATAGTTATTTGAGAGGGAGATATTTGAATTACATGCTATCTTCTTCAATTGAAGGGGTATTTATAGGTTTATCTCCAAAATTTGAGGTAATTTGGTCATCATAGAGGAACGACAAATGGCAGTTTTTTGTTGGCTTCTTGATAACTGATTCAGTTTACGAGTATTATGCTTTACATGGGTGTTGATTGCTTGTAATCAGTCAGGATGAGAGAAAGGTTTACGTCTCATGATTGAAACCCTTTATATTTTCCTTCTCTTTGCATATGATTACATACTTCGCAAGGCATGCAATAGGGTTTGAGGAGCGAATTTTTTGGAGTTAAGAAATAGTCATTGAAATTCAATTTTAATATTCATATTAGTTCTAGGACTTGTTTATTTCAATATGTTGTGAATCCATTATTACTCACATATTTTTCTTTGGTAATGGTAGGCGATGCAAATCGTTTTGAGGGGACTGTTGAACTCCAAAAATGGTTCCTCCACGTGGCCAACTTATAGCTACTCCACGTATTCCTCCTTGCGAAATGAACAAATGGTCAGGCGCACACGGCCGAAACCGACGGGGGCGGCGACGGCCGTATACACTTCGACGGTCAAGTCAGGATTGGGTGGTCGGAACAGTGCCCAGGGGCTACACAAATCAATCAATAAAGGGAGAGGAGAATATATAACTTGTTATGGAATGCTATGTATTGAGAGTTTCATTACCTTTGCCTCTTGCCAAACTTTGAGTATTTATAGGTGGTATGAACCGTGGGATGTAGAACATGTGTATACATCTGACGGCATGAAGCGTCTGCTCATAGGCGTCAATCAGCCGCGCTTGTAGAGTGGGCGGACAGTTTGTTTTCCCCCGAGTTGAATTGACATAAAGTTGATAAGTCACATCAAATAGCCTCATGGGGACGTCAAATCAATTTAAACCCTAGATGCAGGATAAATCTTAAATTGGCGGCGGATCTTCTAACCGGGGTCCACCTGATCCCGACCTCGGAGGTGGGATACTTCGGCAGATCAGTAGTAGGAATCGATGTATCACTTCGGAGAAGCTTCGGGAGGGTCGGAGTGGTCTACTTGATCTTGGCTTCGGTGGTGAGATGACACTTTGGTATCGAGGCTCGTACAATCGAGGCGTAACAGTGGTCCCCCAAATCTGGGAATGAATATTTATATTATACGTGGATTTGTTTTCCTGACCGGACCGCGGCGTGGGGGTAGCTGAAACTTTGTAAAGCATGGGAGGAAACGCAGCGGCCGAGGCGATGAGCCAATGGGGTGTTCACGTCAGGTGCGTCCAAGCTTTATAAAATTTGAGGGACTCATCTTGCACCGATTCGTTGGCAGGAAAAGGTCGACGCGTGGGGAGATGGCTGAAACTTTGTAAAGCATGGGAGGAAACGCAGTGACCAAGGCGATGAGCCAATGGGGCGTTCGCGTCCGGTGCGTCCAAGCTTTGTAAAGTTTGAGGGACTCATTTCGCACCGATGCGTTGACAGGAAAAGGTCGACGCGTGGGGAGATGGCTGAAACTTTGTAAAGCATGGGAGGAAACGCAGCAACTGAGGCGATGAGCCAATGTGGCGTTCGCGTCGGGTGCGTCCAAGCTTTGTAAAGTTGGAGGAGGAGCTCATCTGAGGCGACCCAAACGTCCAATGATTTGACAACTGTTGCGTGTTTCCAAGGTGAGAGTTGGGTACCATGCCCATTCTCCTAAAAGGCTGCTGCGGCTAGTAATTATTATTGATGGCTGTTTGTAACCGAGGTGACGCGTTTCAATTTAGCGTGAAAGTCAAAGCGACATCTTGGGCGTAGATCAAATCTGGCGTTTCATTTCAACGGCCGGGATTGAGGATGCGACGAACAGTTTAGATTGATCGTATTTGAATTCAACGGTGGAGATTGGACTTGTCTTTCCTATAAAAGGCGAACTTTGGGGGTTTATCAGAGTTTCTATCTTTGCCAGACGAAAACCAAAATTTGCTCTCAAATTTCCGGCGATTTTCGACGTTTTGCAAGCAACTCCGGCGAGAGAGAACGATACTTCCGGCGATCCTGCACCATTTTCGGCTAGGAAAAACTTCCAAACCCGTAAGTTTCAGCACCCATTTGGACTGTAAAAAATTTCTTAACGAATGGCCTCGGAAGGGAGTTCTGGTTTGGGGAGGGGCTTAGAAATAGTGAGGGTGGACGAGCCCATTGTGGCGACCTCCTCAGAAATAGCTGGGGCAATAATGGGGGGGGAGAACATATGGAAGCGACCAGATAGCCCCCCGGATACTTCTGTGCATTGGGGGATATCGGACTACCCATCAAAATTGAGGGAGGCCGACCTGGGTAGACTTAGAACAGAATATAGGATCCCAGATAGTGTAGACTTGATTCTCCCCGGGCCGGAAGAGAGAGCCTGTTACCCAAGGCCGGGCTGTGTGGCCATTAGTGAGGCGATCCTTAGGGCCGAACTTAGGCTGCCTATCCACCCATTCTTTAGGTTGGTGCTTAGGTCTTACGGGCTAGCCCCGACGCAACTCAATCCAAACTCCTGAAGCCAGATGGTGGGCTCCTGGATGTTGTGGAAAGAGGCGTCGTTAGGAGTGGAGATGCCCCTTTCCGTTTTCCAGACCCTCTATATACCCAAGGTTACTGCCGGAGGGAATAAGACCCGTGGTTGGTACTACCTGACGTCATGGGCTTCCCACACTCCATTCGTGATCGATCTGCCGAGCTCCATCAAGGAATGGAAGAGCTCATGGTGCTGGGCAGCGGGGCGATGGGACACAATGGAGGGGGACCCCCTGGCGCCTCTTACAGTCCCGGCGAAATTTTCAACACTTAGTGAGTATAGTATTTGCTCCTTTTGTTTTCTCTTCGGTTCGGCTTGTGTTTAACAGTTATGTTTCCTTTCGTAGGTTCCCTTCCTCGGTGCGAGCTATCAACAAAGGACTTTGACACTATCTGTGTCATTTATCAGCTGCCTCAGAAGAAGAGGTCCTACCACAGGCTGATCCGGAAGAACATCCATTTCATCACTCACGACTTAATGGCGTCTCAAGGTAATAGGACCGAGGCCCATACTTTTTTATTCCGAACTCCCTAGACTTGTACTATTTCCTTATTCGTTTCTTCACAGATAACTTCAGCAAGAAGCTGCCAGTACGCCCCGACTTCAAGACCATCCAGAAAATGATGGCTGAGGCACGGACGCTGAAGGCCTCCTCTTCTTCGTATAAGAAGCAAATGGAGGAGCTGGTGGGGGCCAGTAAGAGGCTTCAACCTCCGACGGAGGAGGAGGTTCAGGAGGACCCGGAGGCTGACCTTCGAAGGAAGGGCAAGAAGAGTGCTGCCCCTCCCAGACGCCCAACTGTGGCGAGGCCACCCCCAGTTTTGAGGCAGACAACTATTCCCACGGGGGTGGCCCTCCCGGAGAGAAGCCCCGCTGCGGCAGAGCCTGTCGTTGCCTCGGACACAGCGCCCCTTGTGGCAATACCCATTGAACAAGTTCTGGGGTAGCAGAGGAGAAAGAGGGCCCGCTCCAGTAAAGAGGTTGATTTCCTTGGCACCAATCCAGAGGAGCCCGTAAGGGAGGTGCTGGAGCTCTCCCTCCGGAGACAGCTGCGGTGGCGGTGGTCCACAGCAAATATTGGACTGAAGAGTGGAGGGACCACACCGCCTCCTGCACGGCTGAAGACTTGGTGGCGGCGAACAGCGCCTGCGTGGCCCGGGCACTAAGCACAAGTATCCAACTCGAGGGCTTGGTGAATGATCTAAACTCCAAGAGAGAGGACCTCGCCAAGTGCCTCGAGGAGGCGATGCACTATGGGGACGCTGTGCGAGCTGCCCAGGCCAAAGCCACCAAGGCAGAGGAGGGGAAGAGAGCTGTTGAGGTCCAGCTCGCTGCTTCGCAGGCAGAGGTGGAGCGGCTGAAGAAAGAGCTCTACGAAGTGGAGTGCCAGTTGGCTGCGGTGACTTGGCGACTTGACCACGCTAACGAGCACCACAAGCTTGCCACCAATGCTCTGGAGGCCTCTAACAGAGAAAAGGCGGAGCTGAAGCAGCAGACAGAGGTCCAATCAGTGGAGATCGCCTCTCTGAAGGAGGAATTAAAGTCTGCGGGGGAGGTGGCGGTTCAGAATTTTATTGATCACTTCGAAAACCATCCCCTTTACGACGACTTTGCCAACTTCTGGGCCTCGTGGAGTGCCCAAAGCCTACTAGGTCGGCTGAAGGAGGTGCATCCTACCCTGGACATCTCTCAACTGGAGGCAGAGTTTGGGGGACCCACTGGAGGTCGGCCTGATAAGGTTACTGAGGAGGCTCCAGAGGCCCAGGAGGCAGCCAGTGCTGAAATTCCTCCCACAGATTAGGGTTTCCTTTTTATTTTGTAATGGCTTTGGCCCTCCATGTACTTTAATTTTGTGAAATGCAATGGAAAATTTTGTTAAATTTCTGTTAAGTCTTTTTGCTTCTGCTTCTTTGTATTCCTTTTGTTTTATACTTGTATGAATGACAAACATTAGACTAATTGCCTCGTGACAACGATCAGTTAACAATTGAGAACCGGTCCGCTTAAGCAAACATAAGTCCAAACACTTAAGTGAGCAGGAAGTGATTCCTCACTTCAACTTCTTAATAATCTGAGGTCAGACCAATTGGGGAAACACGAGGAACCGCTCGTTAATCAACTAATAATTGACGATCGGATCGCTCAAATGAACCTTCTGAAGAACTGAGGAAACTATTCCCTAGCTGATCTGGTTTGGAACTGGAAATTCATTACTAAGATAAATTACACCACCCTTTACAAAGGCGATTCCATCACTTAATAAACTTTACAACCAAGGTCAGATCAGAACAACCGATTAGCTATGACAACTTAGGATCAGATCGGAACAGTCTTATCACTGGTAGTATTTTCTCAAGTGCTCGATGTTCCACTTGTGAGGTAGCATCCTTCCTGACATATCTTCGACCTCGAAGGTACCAGGTCGGGATTCCCCCCGAATGCGGTAAGGGCCTTCCCAGTTCGGGCCAAAAACTCGTGACCCGGTTGGTTTTGAAGATTGGAAAAATCTTTTGAGGACGAGGTCGCTCAAGCGGAGAGTTCTGTTTCTGACCTTGGAGTTGTAAAAGCGGGTCATCTTGCGATGATATTTTGCCAAGGTCATCTGGGAAGCGTCTCTCTTTTCCTCAAGGAGGTGTAGTTCACTTATGCACGCCTCATCGTTGCTGATCTCATTGAAATGTATCCGTCGATGTGATGGGACCCCAACTTCGACCGGACTCTTTGCTTCGGCTCCGTAGGTCATTGAAAATGGGGTCTCGCAGGTTGCAGTCTGGCACGTCGTTCTGATGGCCCAGAGGATGTGGGGGAGTTCGTCAACCCAGGCGCCTTTCGAGGCATCCAGTTTCCTTTTCAGGGTGTGCTTGATAGTCTTGTTCACTGCTTCAACCTGTCCATTTGCCTGAGGGTGATGCGGAGTCGAGAAGTCCTTCTTTATGCTCAGTTCGTCGCATAAGTCTCGCATCTTCCTGTTGTCGAACTGCCGCCCATTATCAGAGACAATGGAGTGGGGGATGCCGAATCTGCAAATGACATTTTTCCAAACGAACTTCGTAGTATTGGCCTCGGTGATTCGGGCAAGGGGTTCTGCCTCAACCCACTTAGTGAAGTTTTCGATGGCGACAATGGCAAAAGTTGCGCTTCCCCTACCTTTTGGTAGTGGACCAATGAAGTCGATGCCCCACTTGGCGAATGGCCAAGGGCTGGTCACTATAGAGAGGCTCTGAGCAGGCTGTCTTTGCACGTTAGAGAAGCGCTGGCATTTGTCACATTTCTGGACAAATTGGCAAGCATCCATTTTCAGGGTTGGCCAGAAGTAGCCCTGACGGAGAACCTTGTGTGCCAGAGCCGTCCCTCCGGAGTGATTTCCGCAGATCCCTTCATGCATCTCTCTGAGTATGTAGGTGGCCTCTTCGCCGCCCACACATCGAAGAAGGGGCGAAGCGAAGCCTCTCTTGTAAAGGGTTCCTTCTTGAAGGACGAAGTGTGCAGCCCTTCTTCTTAATTTTCTTGCTTCGCCTCTGGAAGCAGGCAGTGTTTGTTCCTTTAGATATGCGATTATGGGCTGCATCCACAATGGGGTGCCTTCTATCCATAGTAACTCTTCACCTTCGAAGGTGGAGGACTTCGATAAGTGCTCAATGGGGACGATGTTTAGGAGCTCTGAGTTCATGCTGCTGGCTAACTTTGAGAGGGCATCTGCATGGGCATTTTCTAGACGGGGGACTTGAGTCAGTTCGAACCTTTCGAAATGGGGAATCATGTCCAGAACTAGCTTCAAGTATGCAAGCATGTTACCATCTTTGGCTGTGAAATCCCCATTTACTTGATTTACTATGAGCTGAGAATCACTGCTTGCTAGGAGCTTCCTGACCTGCATTTCCTTGGCGAGCCTTAGTCCTGCCAGAAGGGCCTCATATTCGGTCGCGTTGTTCGAGGCTCTGAAGCCGAATCTTACCGCACAATTTAGCAAATGGCCTTCCGGGCTCTCCAGCACGATTCTCGCCCCCGCGCCAGCCTCTCCTGAAGACCCATCTACAAACAATTTCCATGTGGGGGGCTCGGTCGGTTCCATTAGGGCCTCCATTTCTGGGGCTTTGGTAAATTCGACCATAAAATCAGCAAGGGCCTGGCCCTTGATAGCGTGTCTAGGTCGGAACGTGAGATCGAACTCGCTGAGCTCGATAGCCCATTTCAGCAGGCATCCCGACGCGTCCGTTTTTCGCATAACTTGCCTTAAAGGAAAATTGGTGAGGACTTGTATTGAGTGGGCTTAGAAATATGGCCTCAGCTTTCTCGAGGCTGTGATAAGTGCGAGTGCCAGTTTTTCCATGTCGGAGTAGCGTGTTTCAGCTGGGAGAAGTGCTTTGCTGATGTAATATATCGGTAATTGTCGCTCATTTTCTTCCCTGGTTAGGACCGCGCTGACTGCCACGTCTGAAACTGCTAGGTACAGCAACAGAGATTCATCCGGATGGGGTTTCAACAGGAGGGGTGCTTCACCGAGGTGTTTCTTTAGAGACTTGAAGGCTTCTTGGCACTCCGAAGTCCATTGGAATTTCTTTCCTTGCTTCAATGCATTGAAGAAATGCAAACTTTTATCAGTGGCTCTGGAGATGAAGCGGCTGAGTGCGACTATCCGGCCATTGAGACTTTGGACCTCCTTCGGTTTCTGAGGTGACCTCATTTCTAGTAAAGCCGCTACCTTTGCCGAATTCGCCTCAATTCCTCTCTGATTTACAATGTATCCCAAGAACTGGCCTGATGCCACTCCGAAAGTGCACTTGAGGGGGTTCAGCTTCATGTTATACCTTCTGAGTATCTGGAAGGTTTGGTCAATGTGGCTCACGTGTTCGGCCGCCTGGAGGCTTTTGACCAACATGTCGTCCACGTAGACCTCCATGGTTTTGCCAATGAGTTTGGCAAACATCATGTTGACTAACCTCTGATATGTGGCCCCAGCATTTTTCAATCCGAAGGGCATAACTTTGTAGCAATACAGTCCCCTGTCCGTAATGAATGATGTAGCTTCCTCATCAGGCCGGAACATGGGTATCTGGTTGTACCCTGAGTATGCATCCATAAAACTCAGTAGTTCATGCCCACCAGTGGAGTCCACCAGTTGATCAATTCTTGGAAGTGGGAAGCTGTCCTTGGGACATGCTTTATTCAGGTTTGTGAAGTCCACACAGACCTTCCATTTCCCACTGGACTTTTTCACCAGAACCGGGTTGGATATCCACCTCGGATATATGGCCTCTCTGATGAAACCACTGCGATTAAGTTTACTTACTTCGTCTTTCAGCGCCTCGTACCGTTCCGGGTTCAGGGCGCGCCTCTTCTGTCTATGGGGGGCATAGGAGGGGTTGATGTTAAGGTGATGGCAACTGATCCTGGGATTTATTCCCACCATATCCTCATGTTTCCATGCGAAGACATCCAGGTTTTCTTTCAGGAATCGTATCATCTCAATTTTTGCTTCAGGCGATAATGACTTCCCTATGCGCAAGACTTGATTGGGGTCTTCTGGATTGACTGGGAAAGTTTCCAGTTCTTCCATTGGGGTCGCATTTGGTTCATAATCGATTATTCGGGGGTCTAACTCATCAAGAGGGTGTTCTTGTTCAGGGGCCTCTTCCATTACGACATCTTCCTCTTGTTCAGAGGTATGCCCTTGTTCAGGGGCGTCGAGCATTTCCACGTCCGTACCGGCTTCAGCGGGTACTTCGGCTAGAATTACATTGACAGTTCGGGGCTCAGATTTACATAGCGAGTTTAGGTAGCATGCCATGGAGCCCATCTGATCGCCCCGGACCGTTGCAATCCCATGTTCAGTTGGGAATTTCATGCACAGATAGTGAATGGACGTCACAGTCCAAAGATCTTTTAGAGCAGGTCTGCCCAATACTCCATGATAAGCCGACCTATGATCTACCACCAGAAATTCCATGGAATGCTGGGCGACCAGGGGGGCCGAACCCATTTTCACAGGCAGGGTAATCCGTCCTCGTGGGACGATGCTGTCCCCAGTGAATCCGAACAGTGGGTCGGTCATGGGGATTAACCCATGTTCAATTTACATTTTGTCAAAAGTGGAGCCGAACAATATGTTCATGGAACTGCCGTTGTCAACGAGCATGTGTTTTAATCCGTTTCTAGCCACTATGGCCCTTACAACCAAAGCGTCGCAATGGGGATGGTGAACTCCCTCTGAGTCTTCCTAGGAGAAGGTGATTGGGGCCATCTTGTTTGCTGATTTTGATTCGTCGACAATGTAGGTCATCATCGGGGGATCCTTAGCGTCTCTTGTATAATTTCTCTGGGCATTCCTGGTGTTGCCACCGACGTGGGGTCCCCCAATGAAAGTATCGATTTCCCTGATGACCTGGCTTCCAGCGAATTGGGCTTGGTTCTCTTGCCTGGATTGGCCTCGGTTTCTCGATTCTCTTCTGCGAGGAGATTGTTCCTGGTGACCCCTTCCTCCCCTCCTCGGGGAGGTGGATCTGCGGGGGTGCTCGTTTCTGCTGGAAGTGTGGGGGTTGCTTCGAGCAGGGCGTCGATTGGCATCCCGACACTCGCTGGTGTCATGCCCGTATAGTTGATGGAAAGTACAAAATCTTGCTCCTGGCAAGGGCCTGTTCGGCCTCTTTTTCTTCTTCTTATTGTTGTCAGTTCTTCCAGATGGTCATGCCTCAGCGGGTGCGTTATCATATGCCAACACCGGCACTGCGTTCAATGTGGCGGAAGCTAGGGCCTATCAGGATGTGGGAGCTATGGTATGCCCTGCTTGGGTCCATTGCTGAGTAACAAGGTGCGCTGCGGGGCCTCGACCTACCTGCCTCTATGGGGGAGGGAGTCCCTGCGCGGCACGGTTGCGATGATCAATCATTTCTTCACTAACAATTTCCACCCTCATCATCTCCACCAGCTCGTTGTATGTGGAGGGATTTTTGCTGCGCACGTCCCTCCAAAACAAAGTGTTCATGTTGAGACCACCTTTCAGGGCTGAAAGGGCTTCCCTGTCAGTGACCTGCTTGCAGTAAGTAATCTCGTCTGTAAACCTGGCGAGATAGCTTTTCAGCGTCTCTCCAGGGTCCTGCCTCATGTCTTGCAAGCGTTGGATTGGCGCCTCTCCTTCCCTGCATGAGAGGTACTGGTTCAAAAATGCTTTCTTCAAGTCCGGCCAACTTCTGATGCTTAGGGGAAGAAGCCTGCTGTACCACACCTCGGTGGCTACGCCTAGTGTTAAATGGAAGACTCTGCACTTTAGAGCAGGTGAGGCTCCCCTAAGACTCATTTGTGTCATATACTTTGTGAGGTGCTTCTCCGGATCCCCTTTTCCCTCATACTTGGGGATCTTAGGGGGCATGAAGTTAGTTGGCATTGGGAAGCTTCGGATTTCCCTTGAGAAAGGGAGGTTATCGTCATCGTCGTCAATCTCATAAGATCGATAGGGCCCCTCTGATCCTTCATCATCTTGGATGTCTTGGGGTGGAGGAGGTGCTTTTCCCCGGCTCCCCCAATCGACTAACTTTCTCCTCTCCCTCCTATTTCTAGGAGGAGGGGGAACATACTCTTCTTCGTGGTCTGAATGGACCGACCCTCTTGAAGGGCGGACCCTATTGCTAGGATCGTTCTCTATCCGGTCGAAGACGCTCACTGACCTCTGGTCATCGTGTTCTTGAGGAAAGTTGTCCCCCAAGAGTGGTTCTGATGGGTGACTCTCCTGCACATAAGATGTCGCTTCGGTGTTCCCCTCTCTTTCGAGAGGACGTTCTGTGTGCCGGCTCATGTGGCCTCGAGAGTGAGACAAAGGGATTTCCTGTACCGGATAAGATCCTTGGGGCCTCTGGTGTCCCTGGGCTTGCATGAGAAGTTCCCGCATCGCCATATTCTGAGTTGCTATGTCTCTCATACCCGCTGCTATCTGGGCCATTCCTTCAGTGAGTATGGCTGTTCTTTCGCCTCGTCGATGCCGGTGATGCGGTCTCTGATGAGTAACATTGTTATGGAGTACCTCTTCTTCAGAGGCCTCTCTCATGGGATTGTCTTCACGGCTGTAGCTCATCCTGCCTCTTCTTTCAAGGGTAGTAAGAACTTGGATTGTAATTCGACTTTTGTTCTTTTTCAAGAATGCCCCCTTTTCAGGGTCAGTCGCCGATTTTCCGGTGTCTTCTTCGATGGGGAATGCAAAACTTCAAATGGGGAATGAGTTTCCCACAGACGGCGCCAAACTGTTGACCTCCAAAAATGGCTCCTCCACGTGGCCAACTTATATCTACTCCACGTATTCCTTCCTGCGAAATGAACAAATGGTCAGGCGCACACGGCCGAAACTGACGGGGATGGTGGCGGCCGTATACACTTCGACGGTCAAGTCAGGTTGGGTGGTCGGAACAGTGCCCAGGGGCTACACAAATCAATCAATAAAGGGATAGGAGAATATATAAACTTGTTATGGAATGCTATGTATTGAGAGTTTCATTACCTTTGCCTCTTGCCAAACTTTAGGTATTTATAGGTGGTATGAACCGTGGGATGTGGAACATGTGTATACATCTGACGGCATGAAGCGTCTGCTCATAGGCGTCAATCAGCCGCGCTTGTAGAGTGGGCGGACAGTTTGTTTTCCCCCGAGTTGAATTGACATAAAGTTGATAAGTCACATCAAATAGCCTCATGGGGACGTCAAATCAATTTAAACCCTAGATACAGGACAAATCTTAAATTGGCGGCGGATCTTCTAACCGGGGTCCACCTGATCCCGACCTCGGAGGTGGGATACTTCGGCAAATCAGTAGTAGGAATCGATGTATCACTTCGGAGAAGCTTCGGGAAGGTCGGAGTGGTCTACTTGATCTTAGCTTCGGTGGTGAGATGACACTTCGGTATCGAGGATCGTACAACCGAGGCGTAACAGTGGTCTTGGCTTCGGTGGTGAGATGACACTTCGGTATCGAGGCTCGTACAATCGAGGCGTAACAGGGACCATCTATGATTACCATAGTTATTTACAAGTTCTGCAAGGTCTTTTCACATATTTCTAGGTGGGTGGCCTGTGCATATTTAATGGGCACATTAGATACGTTTAATCGAGTTCGTTCTTTTTGAATTCTTCATTAGGTGCCTCTTGACACTCAACGATTGCCTGTGTATTTTGGTCGGCTACAGTTCATCTAGAGACGCAATCTAACAATTCACATTTTTTTAGAACCTATGAATTTGTTATTTCTTTTTGTGGGTTTCTTTCTTACGTTTTTTGCTATTCGTCTCTATTGGCGATTGCATACCCTTTTCTTGCCATCATGTCATCCAATTGTGATTGTCAAAATATTTCCCAGGGATTCGAGATTAAAGGTTCTCGTCTCGAGGAATCGTCTCTTGACACGCCTTCTTCTTTAGATGTGTCTTAGTATCTTGTGGCTTAGTCGCATCTCTTAACTAATCCTTCATTGTCTAGGGCTATCCTAAAACCTTTTGATTGGGGTGGGAGTTTCCAACCTAGGGCTAATGCAGCTCGCAAGACTTCGATTGCTAGTGGTAGAAATACTTTAGAAGCCTCGTAGATATTTTCAAATATTGCTGAGAAAGATTTGGGTGAAATTGGGACCGCAAGTATTGTTGAGAAAGATTTGGCTGAAATTCAATACCGCTTTGGTATCCCTGAAAATGTAGAATTGTTTTGTCCTAGACAGTTTTGACTGTGGATAGTCCTTTCCTCCTTTACACCAACTTATCTTGAACAGACGGAGACATATGGTTGAGTCATTTTTATTATGGAGTATTGCACATGTAAGGAGAGAGTTTCCTTCAGATGTTTTTCTTTCCATTTATAATTTGGTGGAGTTAAATTCGCTTTCGCCCATCTGGGACAAGATAGTCATTTCTTGGTGGGATTGGTCTTCCCTTTTACTATCAATCCTTCTTTTTGCGACCTCATCTTAGGTACAGTATTTTTTTTCCGTTTACTTTCATCGCTCATGTTTTCCCTAGTACTTGGTAAATTATCTTTACTGGCAGGCATGTTTTTCATCCCTTCATTCACAGCATCGAATATTAAATAAGGATTCAAGCATGCACTTCTCTCTCATTTTCCAACTTTTATTACCGAGATGATATGTTTCTTGGGAATCAAATCCTTTTATTTTGGCAATATCGTCTAAGATGTTCTGCAATAAAGGTCCTAGGTTATTGACTCTGTATTGGATCAAAGTACTTTTCTATAGCATATTCATGGAGTTTATTTTTGAAAGATAGTTAAGGCCATCACGAGTTATTTCAGCTCGCATCGCATTTGGGGAGATTTGATTCCCTGCATTATATCAAAATACAATTGAAAGTGAGAGAATTGTTTATAATTACTGTAAAGCAAAGGTTTGCATCATATTAAAACTGAGAAGCAAAGTATTTAAAATGGTAGAAAGTAAATAGTGCAGAAAAATAAAGATTCAACACAAGATTTCTTTCGGCCTAAGCCCGGAGGTTTGGCGACCGCTTCCAATGCCTATATTCCCCGTTGAGCATCCAACAAGGTGGATTACGCTCAATTGCATTATAATAGCCCAAAAATGGCAATGAAAGATTACAAATGTTTGACAAATACAAAGAGATTGAGCCAGATCATTTATCTCTCCAAAAATAACCCAATAGCTTCGAAGAATCACAAAGAATCTTCACTGCACAGTACTCATAACTACACGACTCAAGAGAATATAGGGTTCTAGCAGATAATCTAACTAAATCACTCAAATTTACAAGTTTCAGGAGCCAAAGAATCATACAAACAAAACCCTAGCCAGACGAGAGGATTTTTCTCTCACATGAACTAAAGAGTCAGACGCGTTCAGAGAGTAAGTAAGGGGTTCAGGTAAAACGACACCAATAATAGAAAATTCTAGAGTCAAATCCAACAACCCAAGATAAGCCAAGTGTCACCATCCAGTTAAAGGTGCCAAACTAATAGAGTTGCATTTATAGAAAACACGACTTCTTCAATTTCAAAATTCTAGAAGCACACAACTAGGTTTCGAGTCTTACATTTTTCACCTTGCTACCTGAATTTTGGAACTATAGTGCAGCCTGGAGCAAATCCTCAACTCATTTTCACTTGCTTTAAGAACCTGTACATGAATCACAAAGAATCAATAGATAAAAGTTTCAAGAAGTTTAAAATTTTGTTTAAAGGAATCACTTCGGTACCCATATCAGATGGGTTAAATTGAGTAGAAACTTTTTCAATCTTAATTTCAAATTTTGAAATTATATCTCTTATAAAGTGATACTTAACATCAATATGTTTTGATCTATCACGAAATATGAAATTTTTACTAAGGTGAGTTGCATTTTGATTATTAGAAAATAGCACAGTGTGATTATCATTAAAACCCATCCTAGACAATAAGCCAATTACCAAATTCCCTCTTTAACCGCATCAGTTGCAGCTATATATTCTGCCTTAGTTGAGGACAAAGCCACTATTTTCTGAAATTGAGATTTCCAACTGATTACAGCTCCACAAAGTGTATAAAAATAAGACGAAGTTTATTTTCTATTATCTCTATTTCCACAAAATAAGATGAAGTTGATTTTCTATTATCTCTATTAATAACCACTTCAAAGCATGCTAATGTTCTTCACCAAGATTACTCATATATCTACTTAAAATGCTAATACTATATGCAAGATCAGGTCTGGTACAAATCATCAAATACATCATAGAACCAATTACATTAGCATATGAAATTTTTGACATTCTGGCATATTCATCTTCAAATTTAGGACAAAATTCAGAAGACAATTTAAAGTGATTAGCAAGAGGTAGTGGCACAAGCTTACAATCAAGCATATTAATTTTTTTTCAATATTTTAGACACATAGTCACATTGATTTAAAAACAACATATTTTTATCTTTGTTTTTCCAAATATGCATGCCTAATATTCTTTTAGCAGCACCAAGGTCTTTCATATCAAACTCAGATTTTAACTTTGATTTAATATTATCAATTTCAGATTTATCTGAGCTAGCCAACAACATATCATCCACATAAGGGACTAAATATAATGAGTTTTTAACTCCATCACTTTTGCAGTACAAACAAGTATTATATTGTCTTCTTCTAAATCCAAGTTTTAAGACAAAGGTGTCAAATCTCTTGTATCATTGCCTAGGTGCTTGTTTTAGGCCATATAATGATTTATTTAACAAACAAACAGTATTTTCAGGATCACATTTTTCAAAACCAACAGGTTGTTTCATGTATATGGTTTCATCTAATTTTCCATACAAGAAAGTAGTCTTAACATCAAATTGATCAAGTTCCCACTTAAATTGTGTAACAAGAGCAAGTAAGCATCTAATGGTGACATACTTAGCAACACGAGAGAAAATTTCAGTATAATCTATACCCTCCTTTTGTGTAAAACCCTTTGCTACAAGCCTAACTTTGTATCAAACATTTTTACTGTGACCTTCCCCAGGTTTTACCTTATAAATCCACTTGTAATCAATTAATTTTTGTCGTTTGGGCTTGTAAATCCAATTTCTGCTTTCTTTATATTTAATGGCTTCAAGAGAATTTGGCTCATTTTCAGACAGGTCTTGATAAGTAAATAAGGAAACAAAGGTGTTACTATCAAATCTGGTGGAGGGTCTAATTTGGCTCCTCTCCCTATCTCTTATGAGTTTGTACTACTCATCAAATGGAAGAGTTGCAGAATCAGCCTTTTCAATATGTTTAATTTCAGTTTCAGTTTTAGGTAAAATAACATGTTCTTCATTTACATTATCTCATATAGTAGACACAGAAGTGTTCTCATTACTACAGGAGGGCTCCACCTCAATTTGAACATCTTTTTCAGTTAAATCATTATCTTTTCCTTCAAGACATGGCATTAATAGCTCATTAAAAATAACATAATTTCTTATTATTACCCTATAACTTTTTTCAGATTTAACCCATAATCTGTACCCTTTGACATGTTGATCATATCCCAAGAAAACACATTTTAATGATTTTGGTTCTAATTTACCAATATTTTGGTGAGCATAAGCAGCATAGCCAAATACTTTCAGGTAAGAGTAATTCACAGAACTATTTGACCACACAGATTCAGGAACAGCAAACTCTAAGGCACTAGAAGGACTCCTATTAATCAGATAAGCAGCAGTTTTAGCTGCTTCACTCCAAAACATCTTAGGCAGTCCAGAACTTAAAAGCATGCATCTAACTTTATTCAACAAAGTTTTAATCATTCTTTCAGCCATTCCATTTTGTCGTGGCATGTGTGGAACAATTTTGTGTCTCATGATGCTATATTCTTTACAAAGATTATCAAATTCATGATTACAAAATTCCAAACCATTATCAGTTCTCAGATATTTTATTTTAAGATCAATCTGATTCTCAACTTAAGTTTTCTAGTCTTTAAAAATAGAAAATGAGAATCTTTTGATTTCAATAAATGCACCCAATTTTTCCTTGAAAATTCATCAATTATTATTAAAAAACATTTGAAACTAGTCAATGTAAAGACAGAAGCACGACCCCACAAATTAGCATGCAAATACTCAAGTTTTTTTTTGGATTTATGAATTCCAGTTGGAAAGAGAAGTTTAACTTGCTTTCCTAAAATACAATGTTCACAAGTGCCAAAATCACCAAGATTATGCTTTCCAAAAATACCTTTTGATTGCAAAAAATTCAAGTCTTTCATGCCACAATTTAGCCAAAGTAAAATTTTCAGACATAATAGAAGCAGTCAATTGAAGCAAAGGTTTAGCATATATGCAATAAAGGCCATGTCTCTTAGGGGTTGAAGTGACCATGTCATTCCCCCTAAGAATTTTTATATGTTGTTGACCTAAAGTTATGTTGTCATCTAGCATTCCTAAGAACACTAAGTTCATTTTCAAATCTGGGACATGTCTTGTGTTCTCAAGGAACAAAACATTTCCATTTTCTAATACTGATTTGATAGTCCCAATTCCACTCACTTTACAAGCAAAATTATTGCCCATTATAACTTGCCCTCCTTTAGTTTTTTTCTAGATTATGATGAGGCACATGTGAAAAGAGCAGCCTAAGTCAAGTATCCATTAATCACTTAGATACTTTTCAGTGCTTACTAAAATAAAACCGTTTTCAGTTTTAGTTTTATTATAGGTTATGACATTACTTCCATCAAAACATTTTTCTTTTGAATCATTTTTCTTTTTGAAACTATCTTTTGCAAAATGACCAAGCTTGCCACAATAATAGCATTTTTTTTTTACTTTTTGCATTATTCTTGGTCTTACTCCTGTCAGTCCATCTTTTATTTGCTTTTGAAAACTTAAAATTTTGTGCAGATTTTTCAAAAGTTTTTCCCTTAGTCAGAAAACTAGTTCTAGTGTGACTGTTACTTGACTTAGCCTTGATTTCTAAAGCTTTATTTCTCAAAGCATTGGTTATAACATCAACAGTGAGTCCTTCTCTTTCATATTCAAGAGCAAATTTGATGTCATTATACTTATGGCTTATGGAGTTTAACAGAACTGCAGCTAATTGATCTTTTGAAAGTTTTTCATCATAATTGGCAAAGTCTTGGGTAAGTTTTGTAAACCTACTTAAGTTTTCTTCTAAGTCAACCACACGATCCATTTTAAAAGAGAAGAATTTTTTTAAAAGAAAACATTTATTTCGAGTGGTTTTGGTATCATATTTTGCCTTAAGTTTGGCTCAAAAATTAGAGGCAGTAGTGGTTTCACCTACTTTTCTGATCACATTGTGAGACAGATACAAAAATATACCCCAACCAATTTCTTCAAGTTCAAATTTCTTAGTAGGTGAATCATCTAATGGCTTAACACATTTCATTTGCATCAAAATAACTTTCATTTTTTGACTCCACATATCAAAATCAATTTTACCATCAACTTGACTAACTTCAAATTTAGTAGTAGCCATGATGTAGGCAATTTATCACACAGAAGTCAACACGGACTCAAAGGTAGTTTAAGCAGGGAGTCAAAAAATACCAATTTGTATCAATTAGAAATCACTGTAGACACAAAGTAATACAAGATTTCACAATTCTTAAAATATCAACAGAGAACAAACAAGACCAATCAATAGATAGCAATCATAGAGATCGAATACAAGGTTCATAGATCCCTCCAGTAGGATTCTCCAAAGTACACACCTCTACTTGATCCTCGCAGGAGCCACTGGACAAACATTAGTGTCAAGGGGGTTTCAACGGTGTACCGAAAAATCAAGGAAAAGTTTAAGAAACACAAATTTTTGAAAAGAAATATAAGTAAATTGAAAAGATCTCACCAAGAAAGTTCAATAACTCGTATTGTTTCAAATATGCTTTTCAGCAGTTCCAAAAATTCCAGATCTATTGAAGATCCACCAAATTCTTCAAGATTCAGGTATCCTGCTCCTCAGTGTGGTTCTGATACCACCGTAGGGCAAAGGTTCACACAATATTAAAACCGAGAAGCAAAGTATTTAAATGTCAAAAAGTAAATAGTGCTGAACAATAAAGATTCAACACAAGATTTCTTATGGCCTAAGCTCTGGAGGTTCGACGACCGCTTCCAACGCCTATATCCTCGTTGAGCATCCAACAAGTTGGATTACGCTTGGTTGCACTATAATAGCCCATATGTGGCAACGAAGGATTACAAATGTTTGACAAATACAAAGAGATAGAGCTAGATCACTTATCTCTAAAAAAAAATAACCCAACAGCTTCAGAGAATCACAAAGAATCTTCACTACACAGTACTCAAAACTTCACGACTCAAGAGAATATAGGGTTCTAACATATAATCATTCAGAATATCTAACTAAATCACTCAGATTTACAAGTTTCAGGAGCCAAAGAATCATACAAACGAAACCCTAGCCAGACGAGAGGATTTTTCTCTCACATGAACCAAAGAGTCAAACACGGTCAAAGAGTAAGTGAGGGGTTCCAGGTGAAACAACATCAATAATAGAAGATTCTAGAGTCAAATCCAACAGCCTAAGATAAGTCACGTGTCACCATCCAGTTAAAAGTACCAAACTAACAAAGTTGCATTTACAGAAAACACGACTTCTTCAATTTCAAAATTCTGGAAGCACACAACCAGGGTTCAAGTCTCACAATTACCTTTAGGCTCAGAGAATTTTAAGTTTGGGCTCCCTAGGTACTTAAGAGTATGTGCTGCGCGTGATCTTTATACCTTGTGGAATTGCACGTATTTGCTTGTTCCACCCTTTTTCTGGGTATGGAGGCTTCTAATTGCATCGCATCCTGGCCATTTTATGCACTTCAAAACATTCATTTTTACCAACTTCTCTGGTGTAATGGGCTTTACAAAATTTTGCCTCTCTCTCATTAGAGATAGGTATGATTTATCCGTATTTTGGGAAGACGTGCACGGAGAACATATTTATTCTGCTCTTAAAATCATTTGAGTGGGTATATTGTGACCAAGGCCATCCAGATGTGAATGTACAACTTCTTTTTGAATTCCTCTTAGTGCCCTTGCTTTTGTCTCCTTCGATTCTCAAGGATATCGTCTACTTGAATCTCATTGCGAATTAGATCCAATAATTGGTGAAAGGAATATGGATACCTTTTAATGGCTTTTTGCTAGGTGGAGATCCTCTCCAACAAGCTATTCCAAAAGGCAACTATTGTCTCTTTATCTGGTATAGATTCGCAAGCAATCATTTCAACTTAGAAACGTGTGAAGTAACTTTTGAGGAATTCTTCTGCTTTCTGCTTCACATTATCTAGCCATGTAGTTGGTACCTTCCTCATTGTGCTTCTATTGAACACTTTTATGATTTTTTTTTCATATCTTAGATTTCCCTTCTTGCAGTACTCAATATATATTTGCCTTACTCACCAATCTCCTTGGCTCGAACTCGCTTTTGAGCCTTACCTCTAAATCCTCACATTTTGCATGCAGATGTGTGTTCTCTTTTGCCAATGCTTTAAGGTTCTCTCCCATTTCCTGTTCATTTCTTGAAGTGTATGTTTCTTTATGCCAGCGGTAGCATTGGCTAGGAAAATAGTTATTAAAACATTGTCGGTACTCTCCCCTGCTTTCTCTTAGGATTGATATTGCTATTGGTTAAATCATTGTTAGATTCTCTTGTTTCAACCTCTAATGCTTATTTCTTCCCTAGATCTATTTCCATTGGGTTTACTCTTTAAACATCAAAGATCTCTTAGTCATAGCATATTTCGTGGTTTTCTTTGTTTAAAATTTTTCACAGATGGAACCAATTTGTTGTTGATGAATATCAGATCAACAAATTCTACTCAGCTAGTTATAATTTTTATTTCCTAAACTCACTAATTTAAATGTTCAAACAGAAGCAAGAAGAAAAATTGTTATGTGTGAGAGAGATGTTTGAATTGCAAGTATTCTTTTTCAAATGAGGAGATATTTATATATTCTTTTCTGAGATTTAGGTAATTTGGTCATCTTAGAGGAATGATAGATGGCGGCTTTTTATTGGCTTCTTAATAATTGATTCAGTTCATGAGCGTCATACTTTACGGGTGTGTTGACAGCCTTGAACGAAAGAAAGGCCTATGTCTAGTTCATGTTTTCTTTTCCTTTGCATATGATTACGTACTTCACGAGGCATGCGGTATGATTCGCGAAGCGAATTTTTTGAAGTTAATAGTGCTTAATTTGTTTAAATATGTAAAATCTAGGTACCCACGTGATATAAACCATCATTTTGGATGTTAAAATCTCACGTGAAAGTTGTGAACTTCACTTTTATGGTTTCGTAGCGAGAGGATGAATACATAGATTTAAATAGATTTGACACTTAAAAAAGCACCTTGGAAGGTTGGATGATTGAAAGCTAATTGAAAATTTAAGTGGTGCAATTCTCGTTTTTTATTTTTCAAACAATGAAATTAAGCGCATTTCACTAGTGTTCATAGAAAAACCACACTAACTTGATTATGAAAGAAATTAAATTCTCACATTTAAATGTTTTCCAATTTGAAGTCCATTGGAGGCTAAATCAAGTTTTCAATCTCTAGTTTTGTGCAGAAAATGAAGAAAGGATGGAATTCTGTTAATTTTCATTACAAGAAGACAAGGTGGCTAGTGGCAACAATGCTGGAATAGCTGGAATTTTTAAAACCAAATAAAGTTAAATTTAGACATGCATTCTATAATCATAAGTTAGAAGTGTTTATTAATAGTAAAAATGGAATCCCATTTCAATTATAAGTGCAAAATCCATTCAAATGCCTCATATTACCTAAGTGATTGACGTGGAGTTAGTATGATCCAAAAGTAATATGGACCCATTAAGTGGCAAGTGACCACCTTTTACTATATTTAACTTTTCTCCATAATAATGATGTTATTGTTCTATTCTTATCAATAACTTCACTAGTTTGATAGCTGGTCACCAAAATTAATAGAAAGAATATTAATTAGTCGGCCATAATGCACTCAATCTTTGATCTTAATGCACTGGACAGTTCAAAAGGAAGATAGCCAAGAATCAAGAATAATTAGTTTTTTAAAAGCACTGTTGCATGTTTGATTAAGAGAATTCGACAGTACTCAACAATACTTGAAAAGAAAATAAGTAATAAATCTTAATTATATTTTCTAGACATATCCAATACTGACTACAAATAAAAAAGTAAGGTCTTTCTCAATCTTGTCAAATTTTTGGAATTATGAGAAAACATCTAATCTTTGATTTTTTTAATTCTTCGGGTATTTGTAAAATCAACGAGTCTTTAGACCTTATTCCATCATTTCACAGTGCTATCATATACCAATATTTGAGTACAAATGAGGGAAACATATGTTAATACCTCAAGAGTTACTATGAAGAAAAAAAATGATGCATAGTTGCTTAAATGCAATCCATTAAGCTTAATCAACACATAGCTAGTAACCATGTTTATTAAATTTTGACATGGATATTGGGGTTCTAAACATGAAAATTAAATATGGTCATACATAATGAGTGTAGTTCCTTTTTTTTTTTTTTTATTATAATAATAGTTAGATAAACTAGTAAACTAATAATTGTAGAAGATTTAAATGGATCCAAGTATTCTTGTCAATTTAACATACTTTGAAGTTAATGTCTAAATAGTTCAAAATTCGTGACACAAAATTTGGCAATATTTATGACAAGAGACTTACATGGGAGTGATTTTTCATCCAAAAAAATTGATTTTTTGATCGTTATTTCACTATTCAAGCCGTAATTTTTGACTTCTTCTCTCACATATTGTCCCCACTTTTCTCATAACAGTCAAAAAATTAATTCTTAAAATCACTACCAAACAAACCCTTATATATGTTTAACAAAATTCTTTAAAAAAAAAAAGGGAAAATTTTGTGATCTCGATGGGACAATGAAAAAGATAGAATCGTACAAACCAAATACAGTGAGGTGTGTAATTTTTTCTACGTTGAAAGGGCCAATACAGTCTGTGGTCAAAAAGATCCCAACTGGGTTGGAAATATTGAAAAGCACAATATGGGAGTGATTTTTCATCCAAAAAAATTGATTTTTTGATCGTTATTTCACTATTCAAGCCGTAATTTTTGACTTCTTCTCTCACATATTGTCCCCACTTTTCTCATAACGGTCAAAAAATTAATTCTTAAAATCACTACCAAACAAACCCTTATATATGTTTAACAAAATTCTTTAAAAAAAAAAAGGGAAAATTTTGTGATCTCGATGGGACAATGAAAAAGATAGAATCGTACAAACCAAATACAGTGAGGCGTGTAATTTTTTCTACGTTGAAAGGGCCAATACAGTCTGTGGTCAAAAAGATCCCAACTGGGTTGGAAATATTGAAAAGCACAAAGATACATCTGTCAATTATATGCAAAAATTTGATTCCAAGTTCTTCATACTTTGAGCTAATTTGTCAAATTAATCATTACATATTTTGTTGTTGACAGTTGGGTTATGGAAAATAAAGCTAATTAATGTAAGACAGACATCAAAGGAAAACACTGCCGGTGCACGAGCGGTGCATAGTGTGTCACAATAATAAGAAACTTTAGTGGAAAAATCCAAATTTATTGTTAATGATGAAATCGTTTTTTAATATTCATAATATGGAGCAGTACTCGTGCATCTTTTTCTAGTGAGAAAGCTTGAGGCTATTGTTGTGCTTAACTAGAATGCATTTGGAGTGCAAGAATTAAACAATTTGATATGGTATAGGTTGAATTGCAACGAAAGTCATAGAGCTTTACCATACTAGCAATCATGGAGGAAATCCCTCCAATGGTCACCGAACTTTGCCAATTTCCCCTAAGAGATCACCGAACTTCACTTCGTCCCTAAATGGTCACCGAATTTTGCCAAAATCTCCTAGGAGGTCACCGAACTTCACTTTGTCCCTAAATGATCACCGAACTTTGCAAAAGGCCCTTAGGAGGTCACTGAACTTGTTATATATGGGGTCCCATTTTGCAAAAGTTGAGTGACCTCTTGGGAAATTTCGGCAAAGTTCAGTGACCATTTAAGGACGAAGTAAAGTTCGGTGACCTCCTAGGGAATTTTAGCAAAGTTTGGTGACCATTTAGGGACGAAGTGAAGTTTGATGACCTCCTAGGGGAAATTGGCAAAGTTCGGTGACCATTGGGAGGATTTCCTCTGCAATGATGTTATTAAACTTCGATTTGTTGTAATGTCGAGTTTACTTTAATTTACAAGCATTCAGATAGACAATTTTGATTTCGTCAATGAGCTTGCTGACGTAACCATCAAAACTAATGTCGTGATACCGTGTCACCCAATTCTTCATGCCAACTCATCTAATAATTGCATTGGAGGTGACTAAACTTTCTCCATACCTAGAAATACCAATGAACTTTCATCATACTTGCAACTAGGTCATTAAACTTCAATTTTGTGCAATAATGGCTTTGTCATTTAATTTATGAGAAATTAGCTCACTCCGATTGGGAGAGAAAATGATGAAAAAAATGTAGCATTTCTTCTATATAATCGCCCAATTGGAGATGGATTTTGAATCAATTGTAACGTCAATGTGCCATAGTGGATAAAGATCAATTTCTATAACACTAAAGACAGACAAAAATCCAGTTTACAATTTATTATGCAAGACAAGAAATTCCAGATATTTGATGTTATTATTTATAACTCATTTTAAATTTTTTATTTTTTATTTTTTGCTCTAGGATTACTGAGCATTTACCCTTTATTATTATTATTTTTTATTGTGTTATAGGTTGATGGCGTATGTATACATGGATTTTTCTCCTGGCATTAGCTCGCGGCGCACTATTGATCGATCTAATGGTGTAATGTTAATACCTTGGAGATATAATAATAGCAAATTAGGTGAGAAAATGAATGCCTACTTGACAAAAGATAAATGCAGTGTTATGTCTTAATATTCTTCCTTCATGTTTGGTCTCATTCAATTAAATTGATTTGATCACTAAATCAATTATTCTTAACAAACTAATATTGTTAGTCTCATCGACTGAACTTAAACGGGCTGTCCCGACTACTCATAAATTGCAGTACAATGAAATGATTGCACCTAAATTGAAGTTCAGGGACCTAGTTGCAAGTAAGTTGAAAGTTCAATGACCTACATTACAATTTTAGATGAGCTAATAAGGTGGGAAATGAATTGCCATGTTGGCACATCGTTAGGTTTGATAGACTTAAAAAGGAGTGATCTAATTACTCATAAATTAAAGTATAGTTGCCTGATTCTAACAAATAAAAATGTTGTGTCCTAATTGCAAGTATAGTGAATGATCAATGACCTAAGGTAAAACTTCAGCCTATGTCGGTGCTTTCTATTTTGTGCGTGATTATGTGATGTTCATCACTATTTTCAACTTTCCAAAGATTAATTAGGATGAGGAAGTTCCTCTTTGACAAAAAATGTCATAGTTAGAAGTTATATTTGTTCTTCGAATATAAACGTCCTTGTTCGAAAGGCACTTTGACTTGGTAAGAGGAAAATTTTGGAGATCAGGATGTGGTTTGTAAATGAGTGTGACTCGTACAATTTTGTTTAGATTCAATTTCAAAATGACGGTATGTCCAGTCACTTTTGGAGCTTGGTAGGTTTGCTTGACGGACTATCTTAATTCTAAGCGGGTACAAAACTTCGGTTAGTGACTAGAACAATAGTTGACTACAAAAAGTATTTTGGGTGTTGAACCTTGGACTACAAAAGTCTATTGGATCAACTGTCATTTTGCAAGATTAAGATTGTACCTAATTCCTCTTTGAATTCAAAGAAGAGATCATAAATTCTTATATACGACCATTGAAATATGGGTTTGGACTAAGAAGCCCATTAGTTGGCACCATATTAAAATGGCTTGGGCTAATAGGCCCATTGATAAAACCCAATTGATTGCATACAGTAGATTACAGCCCCATCAAATAACTGGACAGGGCTTTAGGGTCACGGTTCAGAAGAATCTTAATATGATGCCCAATAAAAATTACTTTAATTCTGATTACACTCATTTTACTAATCCTACTTAAAATGGGGACAAATTTTCATTATTTACTCACTCTTTGTTAATTTTCTGAGTATGTTCCTCAATTCCCAGACTTCTGTTTGATTGCATGACTTGTAGCATTTACCCATTCAAAACAAGTTGAAATATGCATCTTTTAAAACTCCAATGCAATTAGCACTCTCTTGAAAGGGTGATAATTGATGATATAACACAATTTATGGTTTCTTCAGCCCAATTAAAGTTAATTCTTCTTGAAATCTACAAACATGTCAAACATGTTTGGAAATTATTAATTTGCTATGTGGGCCGACATATGTAATTAATTATGTATAAATGCTATTGTAAAGTTAAGCACAAAATTAAAGTGATTTAATAAAGAATTAAGTAATTGGACTTAGGACATTTAAATAAAGCGCCAGATTATATGTTTATAGACCTATTCCCTTTAGAATTGTATTTTATGATGAGCGAAATACATATAGAAACTAATATAACCATAGGGTTGTTGTTTCCAATTCATATACAACTTCTCATTCTTTGTGTCATCCCATTAACACGAGAATACATGAGAAATCATATTGAAGAGGAAGATCTAAAATCTACAATCAAGAACAGACGATCTACAATCAAGAATAAAAAAGAAGGATTTAAGAACTCAATAATTCATAATCAAGAATCAAGGTTAAAAATCCAGAAAACAAGATTCAAAGATTACTATTCAAGATTCATCATACGAGAGACAAATCAATGGATCAAGGTATGTTTCGCATTAATTAATTTTCTTGTTGATTTAACATCGAGGATTTTAGTAATAAAGTAATTAATTTTCATGTTTATTAAGATTTAAAATTCTATAAAACTTTAACAAGTAGTATCAGAGCTGACTTCATATAAAGCCATTGTGATTAAAGGAAGAATTTTGTAATTGAAATTCATATATTGAGTCCTGGAATATTTTAATTTAGAATATGAAGTTTTTAGCCATAAATTTCGAAATTCAGAATTATTCAAAAAAGAATTTTAGGGTTGAAATTCATTATTAGGGTTTATATAAAAATTTTTGAAGTGTGAATTTCAAATCCTAAATATCTAAATTTTGGGTTTTAGGCAATTTTTTCGACAATATAGTAGCACTGCAGCACTCCAACACCCAAATGCGACGCTGCAGCGCTGTAATACAGTACTACAACACCCAACACTGAGGGCCATAGTGCTTGTCTACTATTTTTATTTTTTTTTATGTTTAAAAGAAATAATAATAAAAAATGAAGGCAATTAATTTCAAATCTTTGTATTTAAAGGTGCTTTTTTTTCCGGATTACTAATTTTCTAAAATAGATTAGTTGAAATAACATGTTATCAAAGTAACCTCTCTTGCCTAAATTAATTTATTTGGAACATTAGGAAGGTTGTGTATACATAATTCATGCAGTTATTCACCAACGTAAAGGAAGGCCAATATTTAACAGAATTATTTACACACATGTGGTAATAAATATGTGACAATTGTAAAGTTTTTCATTATGTGAACATTGAGTTGGTCCAAAGATAAACTTGATGTTTGACGAATTTATTGTCAATATTTGATTACTACACCAAGAGTACCACATACAAGTTAATATTTCTGTCAAAAGACTAAATATCAATGTTGTACTTGGTCTCTTGTGATAGGACTCGCCATTATTTGAAATTATTGATTGTTTAATACGGATTTCCATGTGAGCATGTTATTTGGGTTTATGTTCTCTATTCGATCAATCAACCTGCTTCTACAATATTTGTCAATATCAATTCAATTCTTGTGCTTGAACTAAAGTTTAAGGGCTGGAAAAAGAACGTTTGTATCGTTTTTGGAAACATGGATCTAGACTTTTGCTTTAAGGGCTGAACAATCCACTACTTTTACGGATAAGAGTTCCGTAATAAAATGGGACTAGAATAAGTGAGATTGTTCAAATTGCATAAGTCTTATAGTCATGAAACATAGAATTCCACTAACGTTCAGGGGCGCTGTGTCCAATAAGGTAACTGCCAAGAAATTAAACATGGATCTAGACTTTTGCTTTAAGGGCTGAACAATCCACTACTTTTACGGATAAGAGTTCCGTAATAAAATGGGACTAGAATAAGTGAGATTGTTCAAATTGCATAAGTCTTATAGTCATGAAACATAGAATTCCACTAACGTTCAGGGGCGCTGTGTCCAATAAGGTAACTGCCAAGAAATATCTTAAAGAAATATTCCAAAACACTTTGAAAAAAATTGATAAGGCCAAAACTAGTACGCTTCTTGCAAAGTTATTTTAACTAAAGTATAAGGCTAAGGGAAATATATGTGAGTACATCATGAATGGGTCTCATCTTGCTTCATAACCAATGATATTAAAGTATTAGCTGTTTGATGACTTGTTCGTGCATATGTTTTTTATTTCTCTTCCTGAACAATTCGATTAATTTAAGGTCAATTCCAACTGTAAAAAAGGTAAGTGGACTCTTGATGAGCTTATATCGTATTGTGTACAAGAAGAAGAAAGTCTGAAGTACGAGAGAAATGGATGTACTCACTATGTAAGTACATCAAAGGACAAGTTAAAGAATAAGAAAGCTGTATCCGGTTTGGTTCAAAAGAAGCAGCAAATACCTGAAAAGGATAAATCATTTAGCTGTTACTTTTTTTAAAATTTGGGACATATGAAGAGAGATTGTACTAAACACCATGCTTGGCATGTAAAGAAAGTACACTTCTTACTTTGGTTTATTTTGAGGTTAATTTAGTTTGAATACCAAGACACATTTGGTAGATAGATTTTAGTGTCACGACTTATATAAGTATGTCTATGTAGAGTTGCCTAATCTATTGATAAGCATATTTATATACTTATTATGACAACAAAACTTGGATAATGTTGATAAATATGTTGAAATATGGCTTAATTCTATATAAATTATGTTTTGTAGGACAACATTGATGAATGCGGCGAAATCAAAGAAAAATAAGCGTAAGGACTAAAATGGTAGAAAACCAAAGTGTAAATAGCCAAAAGATGACCAGAAAGCATAAGCGAGGATGTGAGAGAGCTAAGGATCTAATTGGTGAAGACATAAAGTGTTGGTAGAAGAAGAAATGAGAAAAGAGCTTAAGAAATGAGAAAATGGAGTTTGGGGATTAAAATGCAACTTTTGGAAGTTTGACAATACCATGCTATCACATAGAAGGATTTTGCATGCGGTCGTATACCTATTTCCATAGACTTGAAGGCCTGATTTTTCATGAACTATGCTATAGCATTGAATTGTACTATGTTATAGCATAGTAGAATTCCAGTGTGAAAAATCTAGTTTTCTTATATGATAAAAATTCTTATGGAAACCAATCTTGGAACATCTTTTAAACCATAAAGCCATCTAAAAGTGTTCATTATGCATTCCAAACATTCATAAGGGTTTTAGAGCATATATATAGGGATAATGACAAATTAGTTAAAGTTGAGGCTATAATAACTTTTAGGTTATTATTAAAGACTAGTTATTATTTGAATTTGAAGGAGACATTTGCGGTACTGTCCTTTTGGACGAAATTTGATTTCCATTTCTACATGGGACAAATTTGATTATTTTTGTTCAATTGAAAATAGTAAGTATAATGTTTTTCTTAAGTCAACTATTGTGGTTAATAGGGTTACCTCTTATAAAGAAATCTTGCATGTGAATTCACGTGGTATTAAATATAAAATAACCAATGAGAATTTCACTTCGTTAAGACACAAGTGATGAGGTCACATCTCTCAAAAGAGAATGGAAAATCTTGTGACTGGAGGAATTCTTGATTCCCTTAATTTTTCAAACTTAAATGTTAATATTAATTACATTAAAGGGAAACAAAAAAATATAAGGAAATTATCAATGAAACTTTGGATGTCTTAGAACTAATTTTTACGGATATCTGTGGATGATTTTCTTTGACTTCTTGGAATGGTCAACAGTACGTTATTATGTTCTTAGACGATTTTTTCTCATTTTGGCTTATTTCTCATCTATGAGAAATCTCAAACACTAGATATGTTCAAGGCATACAAGGCTGAGGTTGAAAATTAACTCAGCAAAAGAATAAAACACGTCAGATCTAGTTGTGATGGTGAATATTATGAGAGATATGACGGATCAGGAGAACAATGTCTAGGACCTTTTGCTAAATTCCTAGAGGAATGTTGAATTGTCTCACACTATACTAGAATCTCTCGAGGTTGAAGTATTAAAAATTGCAGCTTATATTCTCAATAGAATTTCAAGTAAAGCAACTATCAAAACTCTAGTTTGAAACATTTGTACATTTGAGATTGTCCAATCGAGGCAAGGCCTTAGAGGCCTAATGAAAAGAAATTGAATTCTAGAACTATCAGTTGTTATTTCATTGGATACTTGGAGAGGTTAGGATTAAAAATTTTAAGATCCCACTACAAAGTCAATTTTTGAAATGGGAAATGCCCAGTTCTTTGAGGATGTAAAGTTTGCAGAAAAGATAAGGTTATGGATTTTGCTTTTGAGGAAGAATATGTAAATATTCATTCTGTTGCAATTAACTATGATTTGGACCAAGGACAAATTCTTGTTCTAGATCTTGTTTAAAAAATAATTTCGGATCAAAACAATATTATAAAGTCTCTCATATACAATCAAAAGATTGTTTCAGAAGAACAAACTCAACAATCTCAAGAATAAACGCCATTACGGAAATTCGCTAAAGAAAAGAGAGGCAATTTGGATAATTTTACGATCTTTCTCCAAGGAAATAAAGATGGTATCGTATTAGTGGAAGAAGATTTGATCAATCAGCTTTCATCATACAATACAAAGGAATAATTCTTAAGAATGGATTGATACCATGAATAAAGAGATAAAGTTCATGAGTAATAATGACGGTTGGAAACTCATCCCATTGCTTGAAGGTGCGAAATCAATTGGTTGTAAATGGATATTTAAAAGCATGAGAGATTCGAAGGGTGATGTGGAGAGATATAAGGCTCGTTTTGAGGCAAATGATTTTACTGAAAAGGAATATATTGACTTTAAAGAGACTTTCTCTTCGACTTCTACAAAAGACTCTTTTAGGAATCTTATGACATTTGATATTAAACTACATTCGATGGTTTACAAATTAAAAAAATTCATTTATGAGCTTAAGCAGGTTTTTCGTCAATGGCATCACAAATTTCATTAAATAATTATCTCATTTGATTTTCAAATGAATTTAGTTGATGATTGTGTATATCACACGTTCAATGGAAATAAGTATAATTTCTGGTATTGGATGTCAATGACTTACTATTTGCTTTCAATGATAAATGATTATTGGATGAAATCAAGAGATTTTTGTCATGGAATTTTGAGATAAAAGTTGGAGACGCCTCTTTTGTGTCAGGAATTCTAATATGCTGGGATTGTTCTCGGGGTATTTTTGATTATTACAAAAGAGCTACATTGATAAAGTTTTTAAAAGATCAGGTGATATCCTTATTATTAAGGGAGACAAATTTAGTCTCAATTAATACCCCAAGAATAAATTTAAAAAAAAAAGGAAAATACAAAAAAAAATCCCTTTGCTTTAGCAGTTGAGAGTTTAATGTATGCTTAAGTTTGCACAATCCAGATACAACATTCATTGGTTGAATGCTAGACAGATATTTAAATAAATCTGGAATGTATATTTGGAAAGTAGCCATTAGGTTATTTGGTGTTTATAGAAAACTAAGGATCACATTGGATAATCTGATTTTGATCATGGAATATGAATGCAAAATTTTGTCGCTAGGCTGCACATTTTAGATGAATTTGAAAGACCACTTTAGTTATTCTGTGACGATAGCATTATTATATTCCAACAGGAGTTTGATGATGTCAATATTTATAGACATTAAGTTCCTAGCCATTAAGGAAATAATTTAGAGTGTTCAGGTTTTTATGGAATAATTGGGACAAAATTAATAATTGCGGATCCGCTTACTGAGAGGCTATCACCTAAGGTCTTTCATGAGCATATTGTTCACATGGGTGTTCCATCTTTTGATGATATGCCAGTTTAGTGGGAGTTTGTATTCGGATGTTGTTTATTTTAAACACATGATTTTATCCATAGATATTCGATTTATTTTAGGAATAAAATATTCAGTTCAGCTACACTCTAATTAAAGTTTATGGTTGATCTCATAAGGTGAAACTAGTTGAAAATAGGCATTTTCAGATCACATTGCATGTAATTTTCATGCTACACATCCATACTTGATCTATATTATTTGATTGTGTTAATATATGTGACCATTGAGGGTTTAGTTATGATAATTGTAACGAAAACCGCTTTAATCCTATATTTGCATAATTAGTGGATGAGATTGTTCAAAGATACCTTTAGATTAAGATAGCAAAAATATTGAGCTCATAAAGTTAATACACATTTATAAGGTAACATATGTGGCTCAAGTGGGAGATTGTTGGGAAACTATTAATTTGCCATGTGGGCCGACATAAGTAATTAATTGTGTATAAATGCTATTTTAAAGTTAAACCCAAAATTAAAGCGATCTAATAAAGAATTAAGCAATTGAGCTTAAGACATTTTAAAAAAGTGTGGACCGATTATATATATAGAGACTGAATTCCTTTAAAATTGTATTTCATGTTTCATGATGCATGAAATGCATATGGAAACTATATGTAGAATTATTTTTTCCAATTTATGTACAACTTCTCATTCTTTATGTCATGTCATCAAGACAAAAATACAAGAGAAAACATATTGAAAAGGAAAATCCAAAATCCACAATCAAGAACACGCAATCTATAATAAAAAATCAAGAAGAAGGATTCAAGAACTCAAGAACTCAAGAATTCAAATCAAGAATCAAGAATCAAGATTAAAGATCCAGGAAACAAGATTCAAAAATTATAATTCAATATTCATCATTCGAGAGACAAATCAATGGATCAAGGTATATTCCACATTACTTAATTTTCTTGGTTATTTGACATGGAGGATCTTGACAATAAAGTAATTAGGTTTTCATGTTTATTAAGATTTAAAATTCTATAAAATTTCGAGAAAACAACTTATACATAACTTAGTGTCTCATTCTCTTTCTGCAAAATTTCATGCATGGAAGATATGGTGGCCAATCTCTTAGTCTTTATTTTTCTTTCTTCAGCGTGTCTTGCGGTCGGCCAATATACTTCCAATTCACCAATATCTTCAATTCTTAGTGCAATACTCTCCATTGGCAAAATCTATATATTAATAGGAATATGAACTGAAAAATGCTAGTCTAGAAATCAATTTAAGAGCGGAGCGAAAAGGGTTTTCCATGAGATGGGAAATGAAAAGTATTAGTCCCACACGAAGTTTGTGAATAAGTGATTGTTTGATACACCAATACTCCCTAGGCATCCCGAGCTTCAAACGTATCGGGACTTTAAGTTCAAGGTTCATTTCTTACATATAAATTTCTAAAATGCTAAGCCCCCATGGGCAGAGCCTTATTATGTCCACTGAATTTTTAGGCCCAACCCAATAAAAAAAAAAATATTATTATTATTATTTTAATATTAGCAATGGCCAATGATTCTGCTTGATTTTAGGCATATGTTGATTTGGGCTTCACTTGCTTTATGCCTGCATTGAATTTTTAGGCCCAACCCAATAAAAAATATTTTATTATTATTATTTTTTTTTAAATATTAGCAATGGCCCATGATTCTTCTTGATTTAGGAATAGATTGATTTGGGCTTCATTCGCTTTTGCTTCCAATTACTTTTTTTGCTTTCAATTACTTCATAATAATGTTATTGTACAACGATATCAAAGTATGAAAACTTGCAAGGAACACATTTAATTATAAACTATCATTTTTAGTATTGTTGCAATTTTGTTTTATAGTTTTATCATCATTAAATTCATAACCAAAACTTAATGTTCGACATAGGTTAAATTATGCCCGCGCTTCCTTGCTCCACCCCTGTAATCCCTTATTTATATAGGGAGGGATGACAAATGGCACCATATAATTTGGTTCATTTGCATGCTAGTGTGTGTCAAGCATGCACCAATGTTTGTGTGGCATGTGGCCAAGCTATTGACTCGTGCTGGCAATGTTGCTTTGCGAGGTGTTGATTGAGATGCTTGTAGTGTTAAACTGCTGTCGAGGCATTGAATAATCTACTTATGGGGCACCATCAAAGATGCTTATCGATCACTGGGTAAACTACTTTTATAGGTTGGCCTGATGGGCATACGTTTATGTGTATATCCAAGCTGTTGACTCGTGCTAACTTTATTGTTTTGAAGTTATCGTACATTTTTTACAACTCATATAATCTTTATGCTACACATCTATTTTACAATGTAGCAAAATTTTTCATATCCATAAGATAGTTATGATGTATTGCAATAGTTCTTGCAGAGTCGTTCTTATTCATATAATCATGGCTAATTTTCTACCATTGTCCTCAACCTATATACATTTTGCACTCTTACCCTTAACCTTTCTATCTTCACATTCTTACCTTCAACTTTTCATAAATTAGAGGTTATCATCTCTATTGACGATTTCCATCCAGAATACCTAATATCCTTGTCGTATTAATATTTTAGCTTTTTTGGAATGTTAGTATTTCATAATGATTATATTAAAGCCTTTTCTTTTTGTCAATTAACTATTATCCTTTACCCTTACAAAATTATTTTAAACCATACTATGTTTTTAAGTATCCCAAAAAAAAAAAAAAAAAAAAAAAAAAAAAACCACACCTCAAACAAATATATTATATATTCTTAGAAAAGTGATCATATCTTTTTCAAGTAAATTCATTCCAAGCTTCATTAGTAGCATCATATTGCATTTAGATGGTAATGGGATCTGTTGACATCTCAAAGGGGTCGGATTTATGGCTATTTGTTGATTCCAAGGTTGTGGGAGGCTTCCGTTTGTTCCACTGTGATTTACTTTGTTGGGCTCATGTGGAGCCTAGATGAAACCTTCCCAAGTCCGAACTTGGAGTTTCTTTTCTTGCTTGTAATCTCGGTCAAACACCTTTCATGATGTATGCTTTCCAGATCTGGTTTGGCTGCTTGATGTAATGCAAGAATACATATTGTTTCCTTTTTCTATTGGTGCATGAAACTATAAATACACATGACCGTATATAGGCTAGTGTGTGGTTTTTTGAAAAATAAAATCTCTACAGCTTCGTGGATGTAGGCAATTTGTTGAATTACATAAATCAGTCTTCCAGTCATTTATTTTTCTTCCATTCTTTCTGTGTTTAATTTTCTGCCGTATTTCTGCTATTATTTTCTGGCTGTCTGGTTGTTTTATTTCCTATCATTGGTTGCTACTAATAATTACTATTATCAGAGCGCCAGGTCATGGGTTTGAGAAGGAAAAGCATCATTTTCGGATCTGACCAGTTTCGGATATGAGGAGAAAAAGACCCGGTTCCAGGTCTAATGGCTCGAGAAGAAGCAAAGGTACTTGGCTAAAAAGTTTGATGGCACAGATTATGGTTACTGGAAGATGTAGATAGAGGACTACCTCTATGGTAGGAAACTTCATCTTCCACTGCTCGGGAAGAAACCGGATAACATGACAGATGCAGATTGGAGCCTCCTAGATCGGCAGGTGCTAGGGTTTATTTGGCTGACTTTCTTAAGGTCAGTAGTGTACAACGTTATCAAGGAAAAGACCACTAAAGATCTCACAGTGGCTTTGTCATGTATGTATAAAAAACCGTCTGCGAATAACAAGGTGCATCTGATGAAAAAAATTATTCGACTTAAAGATGGTAGAAGGTGCATATGTTGCTCAACATCTAAATGAATTTAACACCATCACAAATCAATTGTCGTTTGTCAGTACTGAATTTGATGAAGAGATTCGGGCTCTAATATTATTGGCATCACTACCCAATAGTTGGGAAGCCATGAGAATGGTTGTTAATAACTCCGCTGTAAAAATGAAATTAAAATACAATGATATCGTGATTTAATTTTGGCTGAGGAAGTGCATAAGAAAGACTCTGGTGAGATAATTGGATCAAGTTCTGCTCTGAATGTAGATGCTCGTGGGAGATCACATGATAGAAATCCAAACACAGAGGAAGATCGAAATCAAAGAACACAGATAAAAACAAATCAAAGCCCAAATATCAGGCAACCTGCTGGAACTGTGGTAAGACAGGACATATAAAGAAGAACTGTAGAAATTCGAAGAAGACGGATGCTGATGGGGCTAACACAGTAACTAAAGAAGTACAAGATGCATTATTTCTTGCGGTTCTCAACTCTGTTGATGATTGGATACTGGATTTAGGGGCATCCTTCCACACTTATTCTCATCGAAAAATTATGAAAAATTACATTACCGGTGACTTTGGAAAGGCGTACTTGGCCGATGGACAGGCACTGAACGTGTGGAAGTCGGAGATGTTAATATTATACTTTCCAATAGGAACGTATGGACCCTGTACAAGGTCAAGCACATTCCCGAGTTGAAGAAAAATCTAATCTCTTTAGGACAACTCGATGATTGCGGTCATTCAATAAGGTTCTCAAATAATACCTGGAAAGTTACTAAAGGAGCATTGATATTGGCCCGAGGCAAGAAGACTGGTACTCTGTACTTAATTGATGGTTTGAGTGACACCATTGCTACCCCAATGCAACGAGTACCGCAGAGTTGTGGCATCACAGATTGGGTCATATAAGTCTAGAAAGTCATGAACGAACTCCTGTCAAAAGGAAAAATACTGGAGTTAAAGTCAGTTGACATGGACATGTGCGAGAGCCGTATTCTTGGGAAGCAAAAGAAGGTTACTTTCTTGAAGAGTGGTAGAGCCTTAAAATCAGAAAAACTAGACCTTGTACACATAGATGTATGGGGACCCTCCCCAGTGGCATCCTTTGGATGTTCTGATATTACGTCATATTTATCGACGATCACAGCAGAAAGGTGTGTGTCTATTTTCTGAAACATAAATCTGATGTATTTGATATGTTCAAAAGGTGGAAGGCTCTAGTTGAGAAAGAGATGAACCTAAAGCTAAAATGCCTGAGGTCCGACAACGATGGAGAATATACTGATGGAGGATATAAGGAGTATTGCTCAGTACACCGTATCAGAATGGAGAAGACCATCCATGGGACACCACAACAAAATGGTGTCGCTGAGCACATGAATAAAACCATCAATGAGCGTGCTAGGAGTATAAGGCTATACGTAGGGCTACCACCCACATTCTAGGCAGATGCAGTTAATACTGCAGTGTACCTAATCAATCGTGGACCATTAGTCCCACTGGAGTATAGAATACCTGAGGAGGTCTGGAGCGAAAAAGAAGTTAAGCTCTTTCACCTTAAAACTATTGGCCGTGTCTCTTATGTTCTTGATGATTCCAATACTCGTAGCGAACTCAATGCAAAATCAATAAAATGTTATTGCATTGGCTATGGAGATGAGGCATTCTGTTATCATTTTTGGGATGAGCAGAGTCGAAAAATCATTAGAAGTAAAAATGTGGTGATCAATGAGAAAGCTATGTACAAGGACAAGTCCGGCATAGATGCTAACACAACTCCTAGACATTCGGAATTTGGAAGTTTGGATGACTTTCCAGAAGTCACGGTACAGCACAGGGACATGATTGACGATGAAAATGGGATCAGTGTTTCCATCCATATAATTTTGCAGTCAAAATCAGAGCCGTTCACACCTATAGCTACAATTCGAAAGTCCACTAGGACTATACGTCCCCCACAGTGTTTTTCACTGACTTTGAATTATATTTTTCTGACAGATAGGGGAGAATTGTAAAGTTATGAAGAAACCTTGCAAGATGAGAATTCAAACAAGTGGGAGTTGGCAAAACTTCCACCTGGGAAGAAGGCTTTGCAAAACAAGTGGGTGTATCGTGTAAAAACTGAGCACGATGGTAGCAAGAGCTACAAGGCAAGGCTTGTTGTAAAAGGGTTTCAGCAGAAAAAGGGCATTGATTATTTCGAGATCTTCTCTCTTGTGGTGAAGATCACGACCATCAGGCTAGTAGTGGCAATGGTTGCAACTGACGACTTGTATCTTGAACAATTAGACATGAAAACAACTTTTGTTCATGGGGATCTAAAAGAAGACATTTACATGCACCAACCTGAAGGGTTCATAGTTCAAGGAAAAGATAATTTGGTTTGCAAACTCACAAAAAGCTTATATGGTTTGAAACAAGCTCCCAGACAGTAGTACAAGAAATTTGATAGCTTCATGTGCAACTCAAGGTATGCCAGATGTCAGGAAGATCACTGTTGCTATTTTAAGCATTTTGACAATTCCTATATCATTTTATTATTATATGTGGTTGATATGCTCGTTGCAGCGTCCAGTATTGAGGAGATTAATAATTTGAAGAAGCGTTGTCAAAACAATTCGCAATGAAGGATTTAGGAACTGCAAAACAAATTCTTGGCATTAGAATCATCAGAGACAGAGTTAAAGGCATGTTAAAACTATCACAGGCTAAGTACTTGACAAAGGTACTTAGTAGATTCAACATGGACCAAGCCAAGCCAGTCAGCACACCGTTGTAAAGTGACTTTAGACTCAGCAAGGATCAATCACCTAAAATAGAGGAGGAATGCAACCACATGGATTAGGTTCCTTATGCTTCGACCATTGGTTCTCTAATGTATGCTCTGGTCTGTATAAGACCAGATATTGCACATGTAATGGGAGTTGTGAGTAGATACATGAGCAACCTAGGAAGACAACATTAGGAAGCTGTGAAATGGATTTTGAGGTACCTGAAAGGCTCCTCAAAACATGTATGTGCTTCAACGAGAGAGGTTTGAGGTTACAGGGTTTTGTTGATGCTGACTTGGTTAGAGGTGCCGATAGTAGAAAAAGTACCACTGGTTTTATTTACACTCTGGGTGGCACTACCGTGTCTTAGTGTTCCAACCTACAAAAGATAGTGTCTTTGTCTACCATAGAAGCTGAGTATGTTGCAATGTCAGAAGCCTCAAAAGAAATGATTTGGCTACAAAATTTCTTGGAGGAACTAGGCAAAAAGAAACAGAAGGGTACACTCTATAGCGACAGTCAAAGTGCCATATTCCTTGCCAAGAATCCGGCATTTCATTCTAGAACCAAGCATGTTCAGACCAGGTATCATTTCATTCGGTCCTTGCTTGACGATGGTCTATTGATACTTGAAAAGATTTGTGGAAGCAAGAACCTTGCCGATATGTTGACAAAGGGAGTCACACGTGAGAAACTGAAGTTATGCATAACTTTAGTTGGTCTTCTAGCTTAAACACAGGGGCTACAAGCTACAGAGGTGGAGAATAACTTCTTTTTGTGATACAAGCTGATCTAGTCTCCAAGTGGGAGAATTGTTGGGTCGTACGGAGCCTAGATAAAACCTTCCCAAATCCGAACCAGGGAAAGGCTAGAGTCTCCTTTCTCGCTTGTAATCTCTATCAAACACCTTTCATGATGTACCCTTTTCAGATCTGGTTTGGCTGCTTGATGTAATGTAAGAATACATATTGTTTCCTTTTTCTGCTGGTGTATGAAACTATAAATACACATGACCATGTACAGGCTAGTGTGTGGTTCTCTGAAAAATAAAATCTCTACAGCTTTGTGAATGTAACGATCGAGAAAAAAAAATATTTGGTTTCATTTCGAACTAAAATTATAGAATTCAAATATAATTTGGGTTATATTATTATATCGCTACGACACTTTCTTAAGAATTCAAATTAAAGTTTTGGTCACGATAGTAAAGTTTTGCGTACTTGTTTTTAAAAATTTTGTAAGGTATCGAAATCTCTTTAGACGACAAATTTTATTTTGATACATTATTTTGACGACACACTATATATATATATATATATATATATATATATAAACTGCCTATTATCATTTCTTTGTCAACTGTCCACACAAACACCAAAAAACTCCCTGATCATCCAATTTTAAGAATCAATTTCAAAACCATTTTAATCCATTAACTCACCACTTACATTATTTCTGTAACCTCCCTTTTTAAATGTATAACAACCATCATTTCATATGAAATTTAAAATAAAAGCTGTCACTTTGGTTTTAAAAGTCATAAGTTTATTTTGAAAGCCCAAATTTCAAACTCCTTTAACCATATTTTATCTCCCAAACTATTATAATTTTACAGAAAGTGATTTTTGCCCTATTTCCATAATTTAAAGGAACCTCTAAATTTGAAATTTTATTTAAAGGAGAGGCTTAGTACGCCGCATTTTATTTTGGACCCAAAAAGGGTATTCAAACTCCAAGCATTAAGATAGGGATGTTTCGGTACTTTTGTAAGTGATGTAAGATTTATATGTTTTCGTTTGCGTTAAACTTCTTATTGTGTTACTCATGATGAAATCACTGTTTAGTGGTTTATACAAGATATGAAGAGATGATTAGGATAAATGAAATGCGGTTATCAGAACCCACAAGTAAGCGAGATGATTAGGATAAATGAAATGGGGTTATCAGAACCCACAAGTAAGCGGGCTGACTGATTACCAATTTGCTTGAAATTGACGGTGACACAATCAAATAAAGTTTGCATCTCTGAAAATATATATTTTTACCATTTACTTAGGTGCTTTCTATTGAGTATTATTTATAGTACTCATCTCTACAAATAATTTTACAGGTTAAGATCGAGGCAAGGCAGTGGTTGGCATAGTGACAAGTGTTCAGCGATTTGAAATGCTTTCAACTTCTAGTAAAAATTTCCATTTATGTAAACATTTTATGGATACCTAGATGACACTTTTTACAATTGTTTTTAATTTTTATTTTGTCTAGTTTCATAGACAATGCATGTTAACTAGAATTCAGAAATGTTGAGTTGAATATGTACGAAGTTTAATTTATGCTGGGTTAAAATTTCAGATCCTGTACTCCTATTTGAAAATGGTATAACTTGGGCTATGATGCATATTTTTAAGTGAAATTAGTGGGATTTGAAAGGTCTTTGAGTCTTCTAATAGTGGCCTTTGGAATTTCTCAAAAATATTGTCAACAAAAAAAAGTTATGCCCGTTTTAGTAAACTGCGTCGGGTCGAATCCGAATTATCTGTCCAGCATATTTGAGTAATATTCTTATGCTTCAAATGTTATCGTCGAGATCCCAAATTTTTATATGTGATACATATATAAATGTTTTAGTCCCTGTAAAAATTTCATAATTTTTAATAGACATTTGCTAGGCCAAATAAAATTTTCTTCCACTGTTGTTAAATCCGTAATTGCCGAATTGCCACCAAATCTTTTCCAAAATCAAATTTTGCTATATTTGCCTAAATTTATATGAATAACTACCTTCCACTTAATATGCTTCAAAAACCAAAAATCAAAAAATTCGGATTTATAAAATACTTTGGCTAACATTAAAGGGGTTGAACCAAAGAAAAAGATGATTATTGTTTTTACGTTTCGGGTTTTGAAAATTCGGTGCGTTATAGTGGATGTAGGCAATTTGCTGAACCATGTAAATCAGTCTTCTAGTCGTTTATTTTTCTGCCATTCTTTCTATGTTTAATTTTCTGCCATTTTTCTGCTATTATTTTCTGACTGTCTGGTTGTTTTATTTCCTGTCATTGGTGGCTTCTAATAACATACTTCTCTTGGCAATGCTATGATCATAGGAATATTAGTATCTGTAGTACTTCGCCAAGTGTGACTCTCCATGTAATCCTTTAGGGTTCTGATTTGGCATAAGAGCCTTCTCTCTATCCACAATGTCATATATTTGCTGTGAATTCTATAGCCTTGACATTTCATGTCGGGGATCTCTTCCTTGGCCAATTTTCTATTTCATCGTACGTTTTGACTACAGCTAAAAACCAAGCATCAAGTAAGTAGTTTCGATAAGAAGCATCAAGTGGCAAAGTGATCTATGCATATATACCTCAATTGCTTGTTATTCTTTATTAGAACAAGCAATTAAGAGAATTGAGCAAAGCCAAATTTATATATAGTTTTAAGTTAGAAGTTTATAAGAAGCATCAAGTGGTAAAGTGATACATAAAAAAGGGGCCTTTGCAAAGCTTAGAATTAGATGATTGCATATGTTTTGTTCAATATAAAAAAGTTAAAAAAAAAAAAAATTAAGCAGCAATTTTTATTTATAAACACTCGGTTTGAGAAAAAATTTAATTGACCTTGTGAACTAATATGTGTGTTTTACATGACTACCTATGTTTTTGAATTTGCTTATAATTAATTAACTAGGAGAAGTTATGCTCATATTTGTGCAGATATTATGTTATTAGGTAAAAATCCCGACTTGGAGTGGAATTGAGCAAAAATGAGAAGATTTTGAGCTTAATTGAGGCAAAAATGATGGATTTACATCAGTACCAGGGAGTTGGTACCATGATTGGAAGTTTCAGGAATTAATTGGATAACTTCGTAAGTTTTGGAGACCAAATTTGCCATTTGGTTAGTCAGGGGACTAAATTCAACTTTTCAAGAACTTGAATGACCAAAGTTGAAGATATCAAAAGGTGGAGAAGTAAATTAGTATAATTAGAGAGAGCGGAGGCCAATGTATACATATTCAAAAGTCGTTATTTAAATTGAAAAAGCTCAAACTTGAGGAACTAAATTAAAGTGGTTTAAAACTGGGAGGACAAAAATGTAAAAACATGAGAATTGAGGGTTTGATGTCTCATGCATGGGACATACGACCTCAGATCAAGCATGTCTACACAAATTGATGTGCTGGAGTTCGTATGTAGGTACACAATTGATATCGAACTAGACGAGATTTTCAAGATAGAGGACTGTAAGATACCATATAAAGAGCAAAGTTATGTCAAGAAAATGGAAGAGATTATTGGACAATCTTCGATGGGCAAATTATAAGTTCTCTCATTAAAGAAGAAATCATCTGGTTTTCTTAGAGTCAAAGCAAGAAGAAGAACGGAGATCATTCGAGATCCATTAATGAGATTCAATAATTGACAATTTACATTATTTTGAAATCTAATTGATATACTATTATCCAAATCTTTATTTTTGTTAATCATCTTTGACTAAACTTCAGGACAACGATGAAATCTTGTTAACTATTTGATTAATTAATTACTCATATTTTGTTAATTTTTTTATTAATATTTATTATTCCTTTATTGAATTTTTATACGCGAGCTTCTTTAGAATGCGTTGCGATTTATATTGTTTTTGAGAGGTGTGACATAACTTAGTACATGGTAATGAAGAATATTAGGTTCTATAGGAGATTGAGGTACTTCTATGTTTAGTACAATCTTGGTGATATTCTAGTTTTGTCTTGTGTTTTTATCTATTACATCTATCATAGAGATATAGTTGGATTGTAGCTAAAAATTGATTTAATTAATTTTGAGAAAGAAAATTAACATATCTTTATCAATTTTCCACATAAAGCATGAATTAACTAATAACGGGTAATTAAGAATTCAGTAGGTTAAAAATGATGGATTTGAAATCCTAATACTTTCCATGATTTGACTAAAATTCAAGATCTTTTGTATTTTTAATTGTCCAATTTTAGTTGATAATTAGATATAAGTAAATCAAAACAAAATAATGATATGTGTGTCTAAATCAAAACTATTATTAACTAAAACAAAATAAGTAAATAATTAGTTTCCGTCGGTTTGACAATCTATTCATCATTATAATTGATTGATCCACTTGCGATAAAATCGACAACTTTTTGGCTTCACTATTGGGACCTTTTTATTTACTCATTTCCTTCAGTTAATTTAGCTTCAATCATTTCTTTTTTCATTTTTGGATGATATACTCATTTTTTGTTTGAATTGTTGTCAAAGAACAAAGAGACGCAAGAGATCAACAACAACACGAAATCATAGACCACGAAATTGTTGAAGACGTTATGCATGAGAGATATTTTATTTTAATGCAATGAGATACAATGGTGGGATATGATGTACTTATCGAAATTTATGACTATGACTTGTATTATGAGGCTTTTTTTAGTCTATGAACCACTAACGAAGATCAGGGGTGGAGCCATAAATGTTATTTATGCGGGCACAGATTAATCAACGTTGAACTTTGAGTTTTTTATCATGGATTTAATCAACGCTGAACATTGCTTTCTTTTTCATAAACTAGATACAGCAGTAGATTTTGGGATGTAAACTTCATCCGATGGAAAAGGATAAAGAAAAAGACTGGGATATTGGTAGTTGCACAAGATTTTGCTACAATGCTATACTGTATTTTGGTATAGCCAATATTGCCGGTGAGAGATTCATTCTGTGTGTTTTGGATAGAGAAGACATGGTAGTACCTAAACCTACCTCAATAAAAGTTTCATGTAATTCACAGGGAATAATAAAATAAAGATATTTTCCTTTGATTAGGCAACAAAATTGAAGTAAAACTAGCAGCAAAATGAAGAGAAAAAAATAAATTATTTATCCTATTGCTGCGGCAATGCGAAGACGTTGAAGTAAAGGGAGTAGATGAAATTGAATGAAACAGAAGTCGACCTAAATTGGACAATTCTAATCAAAAGCTAATCAGTCACCATCAAATGAGCATCATATAAATCTTTAAATCAATTCCATACATACAAATCACAGGAAACATTGAACTACCCATATCGATTTTCAAGTAGGCTCGACATAAGATAAATGATTTAAATGATGTTTGCAGTGGAAAAGAAGCTATAATTGAAATGGTAATTTTAATAACAAAAATGTTGCACATGTCGCAACACAAGTTCTTCTGAATTTGATCTACAATAGTTCCCACTTCCTATGATAACAGATGTGAGAACAAAGATTTATTCCTTCATTTCACTTCTTCTTGTAATGCTTGGCATTTATTCTGTTAGGTTGGATTTAGTGTTGCTTGAGAAGGTACCATGTGGACTCTCATTTCATATCTTTGCCATCTTCCCAATTTTTTTTTTTTTTGGTAATTAGCACAAAATGTCCATTCCTTTCAAGTTTATTATAGAAAATGTCCTCACTTTTCATTTTTTTTTATAGCATTTTTGCCCTTATTTCCTCCTTTTTCTATGGAAAATGTCCTTCCATCCACTTACATTCACTTGCTCCATTAATTTAATACAAAAATACATTTTTCTTTTCAAACACCAAGGGTAAAATTGTCTCAACCCATTTACACCCCTTCATCTCCTCTTACGCATGAAGGTTCCATTGCGGTTTCTTCTTCAAAACATCCCATTTTTCTTCCATTTGTACAAGATTTCCTCTTTCTCCTCTCATATGCTCCCATCTTATCTCGTGGGCGCATAACAGAAGCACGCAGTGAGAATTTTTGGAAGACTGGAAGTAAGAAATTACGGGTTGGGTATTTCTTTTCCATTTCATATTTAGGTGTTTTGCATGGCTGAGAATCTGTGTCGACTTTTGATGTTGTTTATTGCTGTTACGCAGACCTTCGATGAGCAATATATGTTTTAGAAATCTTGGTGATGAGCGACCCATTTATGGTATAGTGTTCAATCCCTAAATTTTTGGGTGAATTCATCCTATTCCACCGTGATTCACATAATTTCAGTGTCTAATCCCCCAATTTATGTACATTTTAGTATGATGCATTCAATGTTTCTCTATCACTGGGCATATTTCACTTTTACGTTTTGAATAAAAGCCTAAAACTCCCCAATTTATTGCTTGATTTTGATTTAAATGTTATACTATCACATGGAGGTCTTAATTCTCAATATTTCATTGTGGAAGTACATTATGGAGGCTAATTTTATGATAAACCCAACAATGTGGCGTATGAAAGGGATTTATGCTTTTCGTCAACATCTTTCATGTAAATGGTGTACCGGAGAGAGTTTGAGTAAATTCTTAGATGGAACTTATGATGAAAGGGTGTTGGAGTTTTACTATAAGAAGTAAAAAATGAGTTCAAGGAAGGAGTTAACTAGATTAGAGAGTGAAGAGGATATGAAGAGAACGTTTAGGGATAGGGATGGATATCCAGATGTGAAGATATATGTCACAGTCCCAGTGCAATCATATGCATTTTCGTTGCATTATTGTTCTTCACAAGTTGAAGAAGAACAAACATTTGAAAGTTTTTATGTATGATCCATTGCAGAAAATGAAGGAAGAAAGGCTCAAGGTAAATTGTTTGACCAGTTTTTGCAAGTGAATGTTGAAGAGACGTGGTTACAATATGAGAAAACTTTACAATACCAGAATGAGGAAGATACAAGTTTTAGTGATTTGAGTGAGAAAGAGGATGAAGTTGCACTTGAAGATCAAAATGAAGAGCATATAGGGAAGAAAAGTTGAAGATTTGTTGGAATTCGATTATGAGATGGATCAAGAGCAGAAGCTTGTAGCGACTGCTAAAGTTGGGAGTGAAAGGGTTAATTTTGATTTTGGATTTGTTATACCAAACGAGCAGTAGGTTAGGTATTCGGATACTGGCTATGGGGACTCCAATGATTTATGAAGCATTCATAGTGAAGAAGAAGGCGATACAACTTCAAGAAGTAGGGCTTCCAATGATACTTTCAATGTAGTGATAGGTATGGAGGATCTATTGTTCAGATTAGGTAACTGGAAGATGTTCTCTACTTCAACTTAAACCTATTCTGCACTTCAGTTTATTGAGGTCTGAATGCATTGGTTTTTTTGATTGTGCAGGCTTGGTATTTGAGTTAAAAGAAAAAAATAAAGGCTACAATCACTGCACATACAATTAGAAGCAATAAAGAGATTAAGTTTAAAGAAGGATGACGCTTAAAGATTGAGAGCTAAGTGCAAGAGAGATTGTCCATCGATATTGCATGCTACCAAGGAGCGTTATAGGACAAGCTTTGTGATCAAAACTTTTGTAGAAGACCATACTTGCCCTATGGTATGTAAGAACTTTAGAGTGACATCAACATATTTGGCAGATAAGTATTTATCTAATTGGAAGGCTGAAGCAAACAAGTCAGTTAGTACATTCATGGATAGGGTTAAGCAGAATGGTTTAGGTGGCATCTCACTTTGGCAAGTATATGGAACAAACGAGAAGGTACATGAAAAAATTAGAGAGAATATGATAGAGCATTACAAAGTACTGTGGGATTATTGTAAAGAGTTGAAGAGGAAAAATATTGGAACCACTGCTTTGGTGAAGAGGTATGCTGGAGAATTTAGATGGCTCTACATTTACCTTGGATCATTGAGAGATGGTATCGTAGGGTGATTGAGGTGGATGGTTTCTTTTTGAAAACAGAGCACTACGTGCAGTTATTAACTGCAGTTGGTGTTGATGCTAACAACGTTATATATCCGGTTGTTGAAGATGAGATTGGGGATAATTGTTGATGCTAGCAATGGTATGTATCCGATGGCATATGTAGTTGATGAAGTTAAGAATTAGGATAATTGGAGATGGTTTTTGGAGTTGTTGAAGGACGATTTGCATAAACACATAAGTCAGCATTGGACATTCATTTTTGATAAGCAAAAAGGTTTAACTGATGCAATTGAGTCATTGTATTAGACATCTATACAACAATTTTAGTGTTTGCCAAGAGCCACTACTGTATCATAGTAGCTTCAACACACGTAACAGATGTTGGACTGGGACCCGGCTACTTATGGATGGCTTGAACTAAAACTAGCTACTCATTGGGGTAAATCCCATTTCAGAGAATGGACTCAATGTGAGATGCTTCTCAAAAATTTGTGTGAGTCATTTAATAGCACAATTGTGAATGCAAGAGAGAAGCCCATATTGACCATGTTAGAGAAGACGAGGGTGTATTTGATGAAGAAAATTATAGTCTGTAGGGAGTCTTGTGATCGATGGACAACAGTAATAGGACCTAGAATTCAAAAGATTCTGGATACGAATAGTAAGCTTGCAAGGATAGAGTGGGATGAATACGTAGGAAATGAAAAGTTTCAAGTTTGACACAATACTGAGACTGTACTACATACTATGGATTTTTAAGGTCAAGAACTTGTACATGCCGTGCTTGGCAACTATCAGGAATTGTTTGTTTCCATGTGATTGCCTCAGTTGTATCTAGAGGCCTTAATGTCATGGTGTCTTTAGATTATGTCTACAAGAATGATGCATATATCAGGACGTATACGCCATCAATTTCCCCATTATAGGTCTAGACTCATGGTCTACCCCAAGCCTGAACTCTCTCAATCTACCAGTGTACACAAAGAGGACTTAAAGTCCAACGAAAAAAATTAGAAAAGAGCCAAATGAGGTGGGTTCTTCAAGTCATTTGAAGAGGTCTAGAAAGTCGAAAGAGCAAAGTCAATACTTCACAGACAACTTCAAGAATAGTAGCAGCTCAACGAAAAAGATCGGTGCTAATAATGACATATACGAAATGTGGTGAACCAGGATACAATAGGAATGGCTACAAAGGGGCACCACCTCTAGCATCTAATTAGGATTATGTTGTCTGCCAAATTTTCCTGTTCATTTTTTTGCTTTTGTTTTTGTTCCTTCATTACACAGGTAATGTAATGAAATTAGTGCATATAATGTAGCATCCTACCAACCTACTTTCGATGTCTTTGAACTGCTGGATAGAATTTCGCATGTTCAGAACATTTCTTGCTACACAGTGGATATTTAGCACTTTTGAAATAGAAGTTGCTCTGAATTTTTTTCTTATATTTATTGGTTAATTTTTTGTTGAGATTTTGCTTAATTGGTGGTTGAATTGTTATTTGTATTGTGTCTGACATGTTGTAATTGAATTGTTGCATTTAAGGAGTTTGTGTTGCTGTATATAAATAGGCTACACATGGAAGAAAACAAGGATGGTTTTTGCAAAGATTTTTGAAAAGTAGGGACATTATACGCAAATATTTTTGAAGGGTAGGGAATTTTTGCAAAGAAATTTTAAAGATAGACATGTTTTAGACTAAAATAATACAACATAGGGATTCTAATCACAGGGTTAATTCAATCTTGAAAAGGACCAATTTTATCTTCACCAATGGGCCAAATGGACTATTCACCATTGAAATCTTATAGGTACTTTCTAGCAAAAATTTGCACTTGATCTTTTCAATTTATTCCTTGGATTTACCCCTAATAAGCATGAAAATAGAAATGAACATCGCAAGTTTATCGACCACCCTTTCAATATATATCTTCATTTACCATTCTAAATCTTTTCAGTAATCCACATGATAGCAGCCGTAGTTGCCAAATACAAAGTTCTTCATCCATTTTTTTCTTTATTTAAAGTAATAATTTTATTAATTATTTTCAAATTCATGTTCAGTTACTTATGGAATACCAATTTGAAGGTGGGAAGAAGGGGAGTAAATGGGTTGAGACTATTTTACCCTTGGTGTTCAAAAAGAAAACTGTATTTTTGTATTGACTTAACGGAGCAAGTGACGATAAGTAGATGGAAGGACGTTTTCCGTAAAGAAAGGTGAAAATAAGGGAAAAAAATGTCAAAAAATACAAGATAAGGATGTTTTCCATAATAACTTGAAATGTAAGAACATTTTGTGCTAATTATTCAAAAAAACAAATTGGAAAGATGAAAAAGATACTAAATGAGCGTCCACAAGATACTTTTTCAAGTAACACTGAAGTCAACCCGATGGAATACATGGCATGCATTACAACAAGAAGTGATGTGCAACTTTTCAATTTTGGATAATAGACTCATCTTGGAAGAACCAACGAAAGAAGAAGAGCATGTGGAGATGCCTAAATGAACAAAAAGAAAAAGTGACATTCAACGAAGTTGTTACTTTCAAGAAATCCTGCAACTCCAGTGTTTGCTCTAAAGAAGATTTTGTGATTAATGTCGATAAGGATATTAAATTTCATAGTTGAGTTTGAGTTATGTGATAAAGGCAAAACATATCTCTACAGAAAAGGCTAAGTCAAATTTTGGAGATTAGACCAAAAATTGTGTGAAACCAATCGATGCAAGCAAACAAAACTTTCAAAGTCATATTGAAAGTGTTGTGAAATGATTGTTATGATAAGTCAAGCTAATGACATTAGGCAAACGCTTTCTGGGAAGCAACTCAATTTTCTATCCCCTTCTTTTCTTTCAATTTTCACTTTCAATTTAGGATTTTTTATTTTTTGCAATTTCAATATTTTAGTATTTTAATCAACAAGAGTCAATGTTATTATTTCCCGTTAGCTGGATTTCTCTTGTGTATTATGTGGTAGCTGTTGCATAGAATACTTTAGGTTGTGATTGATGGATAAAGTTTAGGATAGATAGAACCTTAAAATCTTGTGATTCTATGAACAATTTTGCATTCTCACTATGGCAGCCCAGCTAGAAATACTGACAAAAAAGTTGGACAAACTAACTTAGAATATGAGCATGGTGCACCAATCAGCACCGATCTGCAGGGGCTGTGGGGTAGATCATACGAGTGCAAGCTATCATTTAGCCTCCACGTATATTTATCGATCTGAGAAGGTGAGTTATGCATAGAACTTTCAAAGACAACAAAACAATCCTTACTCCAATACCTATAATCCAGGTTGGAGCAAGAGCCCGAACTTCTCATGGGTTAATAATCAGGGATAGGGATATCAAATTCAGGGTAATCCACAAGAATTTCAGTAGAACATGTCATCTGTGGAGGATCTTCTTGCTAAGTATATCACTAAGCTTGAAACTGCAATCTAGAACCAGCAAGTCTCAATCTAAAATTTGGAAAATCATGTGGGACAGTTAGCAGCTGCATTGGCTAATAGAACACAGTTACCCTACCAACCAACACAGAAAAGAATCCAATGGATCAGGTATTAGCAGTTGAAGTTATGAATCATGCAAGTATTGAGATACCATCAATCAAGACTGCTATCTTTGCTCGAGTTTATGTGACAACAATTCCATTCTCTCAAAGGCTTCAAAGATAGCCTAAAGAGGAAGAAGTTCTGGCCATTACAACGAGAAGAGGAGTTCAGCTACAAGAATTCGCGGTGAAGAAAAAAGGGACACAGAAGAATCGGGTACCTACCACGGGCAAAGAACAAGTGGTTCAATTTGAAGACTTAACGAAGGTTAATCAAGAAAAATAGTCAGATAGTCCATAGGTTAAATGAATCGTTTCTATCAATAAATATGCACCTCCAGTCCCATTCTCTTAAAGATTGCAGAACAATAAGTCGAAAAAGTAATTTAAGAAGTTTTTGGATACCTTTAGACAACTTCACATCAACATTCCTTTCATTGATGCCATTCTACAAATTCCAAATTACATAAAGTTTCTGAAAGAGATGTTGACTAAGAAGATAAAGTTGTCAATAGATAAAATCGTGGCATTGACTAAATGTATAGCAAAATCATAAAGTAGATGCATCCTCCTAAGCTAAAAGATCTAGGGGAGTTTTATTAAACATTGCTCTATAGGAAATTCACAAAATTTAAATGTTTTCATTGATTCTGGAGCAAGTATTAATTTGATGTCCTTGTCTATATACAAGAAATTAGGATTGGTCGATCCAGAAGTAACATCAACACTTTTACAACTGGATGACACGACACTAAAGCATCCTTATGAAGTGGTAGAGGTTAAGCTCATCAAAGTTGGAGATAATTTCTTTCATGTTGATTTTATCATTCTTGATATACATGATCAACACATCCGTTAATTTTGGGGAGATCATTCCTAGCAATTACACGAGCATTTATAGATTTTGAAAAAAAGTGAATAATGTGAAGGGTGGAAGAAAAATAACAAAGTTTCACCATGAATATTCTACTCAAACAACCACAAGACATTGAGAAGTGAAAAAGGATAGACCATTGGAAAAGTCACAAAAACAAGAAGGAAGAAGGTAGAATTGTTGGGAAGGATAGCAATGAAAATCTTGTAATCTGGAGGTTCACAAATAAATTGAAGAATAACTACCAATGCAGCAGGTGAAAGGCTGAAAACTTACTTTTCAAGCCACCATAAATAACCAAAATAACAAAGTCAAGATAATAACTATAAATAAGCACTTATTGGGAGGCAATTCATTCTTTTTCCTTTATTTATTTTTGCTTTCTAGGATATAGGATTAGTAAATTTTACTGCTTTTAGTAGTTTAGTAAATTTCATTGCTTTTAGTAGTATAAGGTATCTTCATCCTCATATTTCCCTTTAGGGCGTGTCAGAGCTTATTATAAAGTGTTCTATGTTATGATTGATTTTCTAATTATTTTGAAGGAACGTGATACTTGAACACACTGGACATGGGAAAAGACAGAAAGCGAGCCAAAACTTTCATGCCAGTCCATCCATTGCCTTCAAATATATATCAGTGGACTACTTAGTTCCCTTCTTTGTCTTTAACTTTTATATATTACTTGTTGTATTTTTACACATTAAGGGCAATGTCTGTTATAAGTTTGAGGGTGGAAAAACATTGGGTTTTTATTAGTTTTGTGCTTGTTCGAGTTCCAAAAAAATTATTTTCAGCTTATTTTTTGCTTTTGTGTGCTTGTTTGAGTTAGATAAATTTGTCTACTATGATGAATATATTTGAAATCATGTGTTAGACTATAAATTGTGAAAAAACTGCATGTTAAGGTTGATTTATGCTTATTCATGTAAAATTTGACATTTTTGACAATAAAATTTATGCTTTGCATCATAAAGGAATAATTTGATTCAAAATTGGAATATGTTGAAAAAAAAAATTAGTGGACTTTAGATTCTAAATCCAAAAAACCACTAAATTATACATCCTTAAACCAAATTTAGAATAGTTTAGGAGTTATTAAACCGTTGTAGGGAGATATTGAGATAAATGTGGATTCCATGTGTGCTAATTTTGTGTGCATTGTCTAAGGCCAATAAGATGAAAACTAGGTGAAAATATTAAGTTAGTGGTTATTTTTTGCACTAATCATTGCACAAAAAGAAAAAAATAAAGAAAAAATGTGTCTCATTGTGAAACATCTTGTAGCCTTTACAACTCAAGTAATTAAGCCTACATTGTATGTAAAATATGATACCCTATAGTCATCTGAATTGAGAGTTATCGATCAAAAGCTCTTTGCATGATCATTTAGAGAGCTTAATTAAGAGAATGATTAAGCCTCAATCACTTATTTTAGAGAATTAGACATTTGAAAAGGGGTTATTAGCTTAATTGATGCTTGAGGGTTGAAGCAATAAAAAATAAGAAGAATCTTCATTTATTGATGTGTTGAGTTGTGATTAGTAAGATCGAACAAAACTAGAGAGAGTGATGACTAGTATATAAATTTAACTTTAGATAATACCTTGGAAAAAGAGTAAAAAAAGTTTGGGTGCGAATCTTACTAGAGAAGAAATGATATATTTGATAATCGAGGGTCGAGACTTGAATAAATTTATGAACTTATGATGCTTGACATGAATTTTTACATACATATGTCAGTTTTGCTTTGAACAAGTAGAAATTTATCTTAGAGATGTGATTTTGAAGTAGTTCATAATTTTAATATAAGAACTGCAATCCTGAGACCAAAATCAAATTATCTAACCATGCGTTTATAAAATTTCAGATAGAAAACTTTCGAATTGGAAAAATTGTACTGCTAGAAAAATTGTAGCTGATAAGTGTATTTTATACACTTCTTCGAGGCTTTAAAACTATTATATTTAGTGTTTCTCTTATAAATTATGGTCTAAATTGTTCCAATTGGATTTGAATAGGCAGAAGTCAATACTGGTACAAGAAAGTGGAAGAAACAAGAGGAAAACCTGGAAAAAGAGCGAAATGCAAAAGTTTAGGACCAAGTTGTAACAATTCAATAGTTGATCCGGACCATGAATCGAAGATTGAAGAATTTGGAGATCAAATTTCATATTCTGGAAAGTGAAGGACTTGAATTGAATCAAAAAAGACATGGGTTGCAAGAATAAAAGGATTCAAGGATTAAATTGCATTATCTTGAAAGATGGAGGACTTGAAGAATAATTTTTAAGTATTAATAGCTTCAATTGGTGGGTGATTGGACCTCTTGAGACATGCATGCATGAATTAAAATCATTCTTAAAGTGAAATTAAGGGCTGCAGGCGGTTGCCGGAGATTAGAGTCCATTTTAAAGTCAACAATTGCGGCCAGGTTATTTTATATATATATACATGTACATGCCGAGAAAAAGGGAGTAGCCAATTTTATACATTTTTTCTATAGAATAGAGGCTGCCATTTTTTCATAGACACGCACAAAAATTGAGGGATTTCTTTTCTATTATTAATATTTACACACAGAAAATGACGGGGAAAAGATGTGCCAGTTGCTACTAAATTACACGAAAAAGGAGGCAGAATATTTACACGCATACACGGCAAAAGACGACAACACTCGACAAATTCACTTTTACAAATTATTCACGTTCCGTCAATTAACCGGGTGATGAATTTCATGATAACTTCTTGTTTTTCTCTCATTAATATGCATGCTAAATTTAATTTTAGGGCGAACAACGTAACTGATTTGGGAACCTTTATTTCTTTTATTTAAGATTCTTGTTCTTTTATATTTTATGTGTGAATTTTAATTATATTTTTAATGCTTTAAATTTTTTGGCCAATTATTCAATGATTTTATGAACAATTATTACTTAGAGATGCAGATTCTTTTTTAGACCACATATTAAAATTTGGTAAATTAATATAACGTATAAAGATACATATAGTAATTGTTGTGGTCCTATAGGAATTCTTAGATCTATTATTTCGTTTAAATAATGTTGATTCGCATAGAAATATGAAATTGAATTATTTAAACAGGCTCAATGTGAACTCGAGAAGGGTAAATTAAATACCATAGAAGAATTTGACCGAACACTACTTGAGTTTTATGAATCTCGATATTAGAAGTAAATGTGACTAACAAGTGAATTTGTTCCGCCATAATCTCCATTTATTATTTGAATTCTCACTCATTTTCTGTTGCATTCACAAAATTGTTAGTAGTTAGATTTAAAAATTATATTCAATCATTTTTTATTTTCATCGAATAGAAGTTATGAATAATAAATTAAATATTAAAGTATAGTTCTCGTGGAAACGATAATTTGGACCCAAAAGGTCCATTTTACTACTTGTTACGATACATCCACTTGCGGGATAAAATCAACAAGTTTTTGGTGCTGTTGGAGGTGAACTATTACTTTGAGTTTTAATTTATTTTGATTTTTATTTGTTATTTGATTTGTTTATTTTATTTCATTTACAGAAAAAGATGTTCATTATATGCTCCGTACCTAAGGCGACGATTTTGAACCATTTGATTCAAAAATAGAACGTACCTTCGGACGAAGACACAGTGAACACAAACAAAAATAGTAGCATAAACTGGCTGACAATCTAAACAACTCTATCTCTATATAGCCAATTAGACAAATGGCCACGAGAGATCAACAACAAGAGCAAAGGGAAGTAAATGAAGGAGACTTGCTAGTGTCTATGTTCTTAACGCCTATAGCAGCAACTGCACAGTCCAGTATCGTATATCCAAATTTTGGGGTAAACAACTTCTAGATAAGGGCCGATTGAATTAATTTGATGAGCAACACTTTGCAATTCTATGAGCTACCCCATGAGAATCCAAACACACATACTTCAGATTTCTTAAGAACTGCCAGAATTGTCATGCTCTAAGGGTTAATGAAGACCCCATCAAGCTGCAATTGTTCCCATATACACTAAGAGATCTAGTATTGGAATGTCTGGATGCCGAACCTGATGGAAGTATTACCACATGGGAGGAACTGACCAAAAAATTCTGCAATAAGTTCTTTCCATCGACTAAGGTAGCAAAAATTAGACTAAAAATTCAAACCTTTCAACAAAGAGATGGGGAGACCTATCATGAGGCATGGAACAGATTTAAGGAGTTGATGAGGAAGTGTCCAAATCATGGGATCATTATTGGAAATCAAGTACAAAATTCCTACACAGGACTTTCACCATTGTCCAAATCTCAAGTGGATTCCTCTGCAAGCGGATCGATCATAAGGAAATCAGTGCAACAATGTATGGCTATGTTTGAGTTGATTGCTACTACTCATTTTATGTTTTCATCAAAAAGAGTCGTACCTCCAAAAGCAGGGGGAATATATGAATTAGACAGCATAACATTTACCAACGCCCAAATAGCAGCATTGACAAAATAGGTAGAGTTATTGGTGAAGTCAGAAACAAAAAGATCACATGCAGTGATGGCCAGTCCATCATGCGAAAATTGCGAGGCTAATCTTCTGACCAAAAACTACACATCTATAGGATTTTCGGAGGAACAAGTCAACTTCATTCAAAATGGCTCTCAAAATTTTAATCCCTTTGCACAAACATATAACCCAGGATGGAGTTAACACCTAAACTTCAGATGGTCGGATAATCAACAAGGGAACAGTTCAAACAATGCCCAACAGAAGAAAAAACCAAGTTTGGGGAAGATGTTCAACCAATACATGCAAAAGACAGACAAGGTGTTCCAGCATATTGATACTAACTTTCAGAATCAGCAAGCATCCATCAAGAAACTGAAAACTCAAATTGGTCATTTAGCTCAACAGCTTGCAAAACCCCACAAGGGACATTGTCAGGCAATACAATGATCAATCCAAAAGAGCAAGTGCAAGCTATTATAACCAAAAGTGGGGTACATCTTCCAGAGATATATGTGAAGAGACCAGAGAGAAAAGATAAAGAAGTAATGGTTGAAGAGGCTGAGAAAAAAATAGAGTCTGAACCACTAACTAATGAGAAAGAATAAAGAAAAGAAACATCCATAGAGCAACAAGCCCCGTGAAAGCTTATGTGTCACCAATTCCCTTTCCGCAAATGCTACAGAGAAAGAAGTTGGATAAGCAGTTGGTCAAGTTTGTTGAGATTTTCAAGAAGCTGCACATAAGTATTCCATTTGCAGATGCAATAGCCTAAATGCCCAGCTATGCAAAATTCTTGAAACAGGTTTTGTCTAACAAAAAGAAGCTGGAAGAACATGAGACAGTCTGCCTGAACGAGGAGTACAGTGTAATTCTATTGAAAAAGCTACCTCCTAAATTAAAAGATCTAGGGAGTTTTATAGTTCCTTGTATAATTGGGTCTAATTATTTTGAGCATTGTTTATGTGATTTGGGTACCAGTGTTAACCTTATGTCTCTCTCTATTTACATGTCTCTTGGATTAGGAGAAGCAAAACCTACAACCAACTCTTTGCAACTGGCTGACTGATCGATCAAACAACCGAAGTGGATTATTGAAGATGTGCCAGTCAAAGTTGATAATTCATTTTTTCAGCTGATTTTATCATTTTGGACATCGAGGAGGATTCAAACATCACTCTAATCTTGAGAAGACCCTTCTTGACTATCGGAAGAGCATTGATTAATGTTTACAATGGAAAGATGATTCTTTGGGTGGACAATGAGGAAGTCATATTCAACATGTTCAAGGCGATGAAACATCCTCGAACTTCAGACATCTTTTGCCAAGTAGATATTTTTGAAGAGTGTGGTAGATACATTTGAGGTAGAGCATCAAACAATCTTTGTGAAGTAGAAATTGTATAATTGGAAGCAACAAGTGCAAAAAAGACTGAAGGTGTTGTCAACTTGGTCGAGCAACCAATAGGAAGGAGACATTGGTAGTATGAATTTCTTGACGACAACCCCTCACCCCCAGTACCCTCAGTGGAAAAGGCACACACTCTTGAACTAAATCCCCTGCCTTTGCACCTATGTTATACATATTTGGGAGAATCTACAGTACTTCCAGTGATCATTGCAAATGATATGACAAAGGAGGAGGAGAACAAGCTATTGGAGGTACTTAGGGAGCATAAAACTGCAATTGGATGGACAATAGCTGATATCAGAGGAATCAGTCCAACTCTTTGCATACACAAGATTTTAATGGAGGACGGGTCAAGGCCATCAGTGGAAGGACAACGCAGATTAAGTCCAACCTTGAAAGAAGTAGTGCGAAAAGAATATTGAAATTGCTGGATGCAAGAATAATTTATCCAATATCTAACAGTTCATGGGTGAGTCCAGTACATTTTCTGCCTAAAAAGGTTGGAATCATAGTGGAGAACAACGAGCTAATACCAATACGGTTAGTGACAGGGTGAAGACTAGGTATAGATTATCGGAAGTTGAATAATGCTACCAAAAAGGATCACTTCCCATTGCCCTTCGTTAATTAGATTTTAGAGAGGTTGGCAGGCTATTCTCATTATTGCTTTCTGGAAAAATATTCAGGGTACAATCAAATAGGCATTGCTCCAGAGGACCAAGAGAAAATAACTTTCATATGCCACTATGGAACTTTTGAGTATAGAAGGATATCTTTTGGTCTATGCAACGCACCTGCAACCGTTCAATGGTGCATAACGGCCATCTTTCTTGACATGGTACAGAAGAACATTGAGGTTTTTGTGGATGATTTTTCTGTGTTTAGAGATTCATTTAATGACTACTTGGATAGGTTGTCTCTTGCACTGAAAAGATGTGAGGAGAAGAATCTGGTGCTTAATCGAGAAAAGTGCCACGTTATGGTGAAGGAGAGGATAGTCTTAGCCACAGGATTTTCTCAAAGGGCATTGAAGTTGACAAAGCTAAGATACAAGTGATTGAAAAATTGTAGCCTCCTAATTTAGTTAAGGGGATTAGAAGTTTCTTAGGACATGTAGGGTTTTACGGAAGGTTCATTCAAGATTTCTCAAAAATTACAAAACCATTGTGTAATCTACTGAAAAATGATGTGTCATTTCACTTTTCTGATGAGTGATTAAATGCCTTTAATACTTTGAAAGAAAATTTAACTTCTGCACCTGTGATAGTAGCACCTAATTAGGATCTACCTTTCGAACTTATGTGTGATGCTAGTGAGTTTGCAGTGGGAGCATTGCTTGGCCAACGCAAGGAAAAAGTGTTATATGTCATCTACTATGTCAGCAAAATCTTGACAGATGCTCAGATCAACTATGCAACAACGAAAAAAGAGATGCTAGCGGTGGTCTTTGCCTTCGATAAATTTCGTTCCTATCTAATTGGTTCAAAGGTGATAGTCTACACTGACTATGCAGCCTTGACATATCTGTTTGAGAAGAAAGATGCTAAACATATGCTAATTCAATAGGTTCTGTTACTTGAAGAGTTTGACATTGAAATTCGCGATAAAAAGGCTACAGAAAATTAGGTAGCGGATCATTTATCAAGGCTAGAGCAACTACAGGATTAAGAGGATATGCATATTAATGAGGTCTTGCCAGATGAGCAGTTATTGCAGATAGAAAAGACTCCGTGGTATGCAGACATTGTTAATTACTTCGCTAGTGGCTATTTGCATCCAGATCTCAACTATAGACAGAAGAAGAAGCTGCATCATATAAGATGGAAAATGAAGGACAGGAATTAAATCAAAGAAGACATGGGTTGTAAGAATAAAAGGACTCAAGGATTAAATTGCATTATCTTGAAAGACGGAGGACTTGAAGAATAATTTTAAGTATTAATGGCTTCAATTGGTGGCTAATTGGACCTCTTGAGATATGCATGCATGAATTAAAATCCTTCTTAAAGTGAAATTAAGGGATGTAGGCGATCGATAGAGATTAGAGTCCATTTCAAAGTCAAGTATTGCGGCTAGGTTATTTTTTTAGATATATACACATACATGCCGAGAAGAAGGGGAGATAGCCAATTTTATATTTTTTTTTCTACATAATAGAGGCTGCCATTTTTTCAGAGACTCGCACAAAAATTGAGGTATTTCTTTTCTACTATTAATATTTACAAGCACAGAAAACGACAGAAGAAGATGTACCTACTGCTACTGAATTACACGAAATAGGAGGCAGAATATTTACACATACACGGCAAAAGATGGCAACACGCTGCATATTTACTTTTACAAATTATTCACGTTCCGTCAATTAACGAGGTGATGAATTTTATGATAATTTCCTATTTTTCTCTCATTAATATGTGTGCTAAAGTTAATTATAGGACGAACAATGTAACTAATTTGGGAATCTTTATTTCTTTTATTTGATATTCTTTTTCTTTTATATTTTATGTGTGGATTTTAATTATGTTTTTAATGCTTTGAATTTTTTGGCCAATTATTCAATGATTTTGTGAACAATAATTACGTAGAGATGTTGATTCTTGTTTAGATAATATATTAAAATCAGGTAAATTAATATAATGTGTAGAGATACCTATATTAATTGCTGCAATCTTATAGGAATTCTTAAAACTATTATTTCATTTAAATAATGTTGATTCACATAGAAATATGGAATTGAATTATTTAAATAGGCTCAATGAGAACTCGAGATGGGTAAATTGAATACCATAGAAGAATTCGATCGAGCACTGCTTGAGTTTTATGAATCTCGATATTAGAAGTAAAGGTGACCAATAGGTGAATTTGGTCCTTCGTAATCTCCATTTATCATTTGAATTCTCAGTCATTTTCTGTTACATTCACGAAAGTTTTAGTAAGATTTAAAAAATCACATTCAATCAATTTTTTTTATTTTCATCGATTAGAAGTTAGGAATAATAAATTGAGTATTAAAGTATAGTTCTCGTGGGAACGATAATCGGGACTCAAAAGGTCCACTTTCCTACTTGTTACGATTCGTCAACTTGCGGGATAAAATCGACAATAATAGCCATTTGAGTTAACTTTTCAATGCAATTTGAATATTCTCAATCAAATTTTGGAAGAGAAAGTTATAACCAAAATATCGAAAGTTATTTAAAGAAGACACCGAGTAAACCGATAAGCATAAGCGGCGTAATTATTGAGTGAGTGCGAGACACAAAATTCATGGCACATGAGCCACATGGTTCAATGGCACGCACACGGTAGGTATACTTGTGTGGGCACAGGCTTTTTTAGCAGATGAATTAGCAATTTCCTTTCGCGATTCAAACTCTTTTGGGACCTAAATTGGAAGCGATTCTGATCTATTTTCTGGCTCTTATAAATAGAGAACAAAGGTTACACATTAAAAAAATAAATAAATAGATTCTCTTGCCTCTTCATAAACAATAGTATCATCTAATTCATCAAGAACAAGGGGTCAATTCATTACTTTTAGATAGGAGATCAAGCCCTAACGAGAAATTGAAACTCATTGACATCAAAATTTTGAAAAATTCAACCTTGGACTTGAATATCAACATCTTTTGAATTATTTCATGATACGGGGTTATTTTATTTTATTTTATTCTTCTTGTAATTTATATATTAATATGCTAGGTTAAATATGCTTTTGTATTGAATGAAGATGAACACTATTTGTTATTTACTTTTAATTTAATACTAGTAGTTTAGTATTTCTTGCATTTCTTGATTAATTTTGCATACTCGTTGCATTATTTAGTTGATTGATCACCAATTAGATAATTAGTTGCTTGTTGTAGTGTTGGAAAACTCACAATAAGTTTAAACTGTGTTAAAACGAACTTATGTGCAATAGATATTAGGAATAACATTTAACACTTATACAATCATATAGATAATCTAAACTCTAAAACATTCTAGTCGTTCAAATTCAGGTTAAGAATAGATTCGGATCGTTTTTAAGATAGATTTAATTTGCCTTGAATTATGTATCATAACTTTATCGATTGTCAAGAATGTATGAATGGAACTAGATTATAAATCAAGAATTAAAATGGATACCAATAGACGGATTCGAAATCCAATACAATCATCTATAGTTTAATAAAAATCAAAGTTTTACAGCTTTCTTAAATTAATTGAACAAAAATCAAATCAAAATATATCTTTTGTTTTATAGAATTCGAACTTCATACCTAACTGGAAGCCTTGAATTAAATTTATTTCCTATGGGTTGATATTCTTAACTCATCAATTCTATTGCTTGTCAATAATCACATACGCTTGCGGGTTCCACATGAACATGGAATATAGGGAAGATCCTTGGTGCATGGTCACTTGTTTGATGTAGATGTCACTGGCTTGCCTTTAACTTTAGTGGCATTTTTGTGTAGTTTATTTTCAGGGCGATATTGTGAAGTATTGATGATGTGCCTTCAAGAACACACAACATTAGCAGACGGCTTTGATAATGATAAAGTTCAAGAACATATATATGAGCACATGGTGAGATGAATAAGATATGGTGACAATAGTTGTATTATATGTTAGATAATTGATGCATAAAGTACATCCAAACTTAAGCATGTATGATCCAAAATATAACCAATGAATTAGTTCAAAAACTTGGTTAGGGTATTTTTATCAAGCATCTAGTGAAAATGCCAAAATTGTTCATAGAATCACAAGATTTTAGGGTTCTATCTACCCTAGATTTTTACCCATCAATCATAGCCTAAAGTGGTCTATGCAACAACTACCACTTAATGCACAAGAGAAATCCAACTAACGGGTAACAATAACATTGACTCTTGTTGCTTAAAATACTAAAATATTGAAACTACAAAAGATGATGATGATGATGATGATGATGATGATGATGATGATGATGATGATGATGATGATAATAATAATAAAATCCTAAATTGAAAAGTGAAAATTAAAAGAGAAGAAGAGTATAGAAAATAGAATTACTGCCCAAGAAGCGTTTGTCTAATATCATTAGCTTGACTTTTCATGACAATCATTTCACGACGCTTTCAATAGGACTTTGAAAGTCTTGTTTGCTTGCATCGGTTGCCTTCACACAATTTTTGGTATAATCTCCAAAATTTGACTTTCCCTTTTTCGCAGAGATATGATTTGACTTTATCACGTAACTCAAACTCAAATATGAAAATTTTAATATCCTCATCGATATTAATCATACAATCAACTTTAGAGCAAACACTAGAATCAAAGGATTTCTTGATGGTAGCAACATCATTGAATGTTACTTTTTTTCTTTTTGCTCCTTTAGGATCGATACCTCCATCTCCACATGCTCTTCTTATTTAATTGGCTCTTTCAAGACGAGTCTATTAACCAAAATTGAGAAGTTGCACATCACTTCTTGTTGTAATGCTTGGCAGGTATTCCATCAGGTTGGTGTTGATTGAAAAGGTACCTTGTGAACATTCAGTAACTTTGCCATCTTCCCAGTTTGTTTTCTAAGTAATTAGCACAAAAAAAAAAAAATAGGAGAACTTGACAAACAGCAAAATCCTAATTAGGTGCTGGTGGTCGTGCCCCTTTGCTGTCAACTCAGAATTTGTCAACAAAATGATAAACAAAACTATATAAGTAGCAAAATTCATTTAATAATATTGATAATGATTTAATTATACGACGTTTTCAAAGTATCAAAATACGCTTTAACTTATTTTCATTAATATTAATTTTTTAAAAATATATATATTTTAATTTTCGACCCCAGAGCACAAAAAAGTCTTGGTCCATCTCTGTCCATCACTATGGCAATGTGTTGGTTTTTTAGTCAAGGTTAGCTTTCTCAATCATTAGTGAAAGTAACTTGTTTCCACTCCATTTTTTATCCTGTTAGCCAATATCATAGGGCTGTAAGAAAAAAATCGAAGAATCGAACTGAAAGCGCATTTTAGAATCATGGATTTGGTGCCTCGTGGGCCCGATTAACTAAATGATTTTAAACCAAACCAAATCAGTCAAAATGGTTTGGTTTATGTTTGAGAATCTTAATTACGGTTTAAAACCAAATCAGACCGACGAAAAAATATATAAAAATAAAAAAAATGAAAAAAATGAAATTTTTTGAAAATTCATCCAAATATGTAAATTTAATAATTTTTTCATTTGTAGGTATTTTTGTCAATTTTTTTATTTTCTAATACAGATATATTATTATTATTATTCAATAATCATAATTTATATCTAATAATCTCAAGACTAACATAATCTATCAAAAGCACTTTTCCTCTTCATAATTTAGATGAACTTCAATCGACATCCAACACAATTTTGAGCCACCGACATAACACTTCTTTTTCAGATTTTTCACACATCTTCAAAGTTGAATTAAAGTCCATTATATCAAATCGGAGACAAAGAGATTCTAAACTTTCGATGATAATATTTGCTACAAATAAAGTTTCAGATCAATAATTTTTTTTGAAACAAAATAAGGTAAGAATTTGAAACTAAATGCATTTCGTAACATCATGCAAACATAAATTTGTGTAATTATTATGTTTAAATATTATAAACAATTATTTTATTATTATGGTTGATTATTCTCTTTGTCTAATCAGTGTCCTTTTTTCAGATATAATGATCACGAGGTCTTGTTAGATATTATTATGTTTTTTGGGCCTTAGATCTAGTTTAGTAGATTTGTATTGTAATATTGTATTGTCATTAGCCTAAAAAAGGTGAATAAAAATGAAAAAACTATGTTTTAGTTTATTGTGATTTTACTTTAATTTAGTTGGCATTTAAATTTATATTAGATATCTTTAGCCCCATATTAAAGCCATATTTTTCATATCATCATAATGAGAAAATTGACCATTGAATAGAAGGTTGGGTCCCACACATGAAACAACAGGTCAACAAAGACAGCTGGACTTGTGGAATAACGGTCTAAATTTTCATTTTTTTTCCAAAAATTTGGTTCAAACATGAGCTTAGTTTGTTCTAGATTTATTGTTAATAAGATATAAATATATATTGAATTCAATAAATTAATAACATAAAAGTAGACAAACAAAAAAATATATGGCGAAATCGACGGTTTAAAATCGGACCAAACCGTTAGGTTTATGTTTGAGTTTTTTTCGATCGTTCAAAATGGTTTGATTTAGATTTGAGTGTTTTACCGTTTTTATTTGAAAATCTGTTAAAAAATGGACCACTTGCACCCCTACAATATCATTCCATAAAGATATTCAACGTGCATTGAATCAACAAATCTTCAAGTAGTCATATCACGAGCCCCACAATCCCCAAGGTATGCTCAAGAAATGGTTAAGCTAACTAAAATAATGATTGGTAATGACTACTGTGCTCAAAGGGTATTTGTCTTTTGATGTTAAAAAGGTTATTGTGGTGAATAATTAATAAGTTAGGTAGAGAAATAGGATCATTTCAAAAATGCAGTCCGTCATATGAGGATATATAGGTCCCGTTTGGTAGGGATTTTTTGTCCAAAAAAATTAATTTTTTGATCGTTATTTTACTATTCAAGCCGTAATTTTTGACTTCTTCTCTCACATGTGGACTCCACTTTTCTTCTAACGGTCAAAAAATCAATTCTCAAAATCCTTACCAAACAGGCCCATAGACCTAGTTTGATTCTCATTTTTATCAAAAAATATTTTTCTCTTTTCTTTTTAATTACATATTTTTCATTAAAATAATATTACACGTAAATAAAAAAAATTCTTATTTTTCATTCACATATTTTCTATCAATCTACTATTATAAAATTTATTTTTTCATAAAAATAGCTGCCAAACACTCCTATAGCTCGTGTTGTGGACGCGGTGATGGGATCCTATTAAATGAACAGTCGCCCTCAAAATTCTCCCAGACTGTTACACGTTAATTTTTTTCCTTTTTCAGAATAAAATATGCAATGCCAGCGAAGCACTCGCGCAGAAGCCATTCATTTTTGCACCGTTTCACAGTGAGAATATATTCTCTCTCTACAGAGTTAGAGAGAGAGAGAGAGAGTACAAGGGCAAGAACGACGACGTCAAATTCCTGCCGCTCCAGTAATAAATAATAATATTCGGCTTTCTGCATTGCATTGAAATATGGTGGATCAGAACGTTTTGGCAGCCCTTTTTGGGTTTGCCATTTTTTATGGGTTTTTGATATTCAGAAAAGCTGGTGGCACCCGGAAGAGTTGCTTGCCGGAAGAAACCGCTGCCACCACCGTCATTGACGGCAAAATGGACCACTTGCACCCCTACAATATCATTCCATAAAGATATTCAACGTGCATTGAATCAACAAATCTTCAAGTAGTCATATCACGAGCCCCACAATCCCCAAGGTATGCTCAAGAAATGGTTAAGCTAACTAAAATAATGATTGGTAATGACTACTGTGCTCAAAGGGTATTTGTCTTTTGATGTTAAAAAGGTTATTGTGGTGAATAATTAATAAGTTAGGTAGAGAAATAGGATCATTTCAAAAATGCAGTCCGTCATATGAGGATATATAGGTCCCGTTTGGTAGGGATTTTTTGTCCAAAAAAATTAATTTTTTGATCGTTATTTTACTATTCAAGCAGTAATTTTTGACTTCTTCTCTCACATGTGGACCCCATTTTTCTTCTAATGGTCAAAAAATCAATTCTCAAAATCCCTACCAAACAGGCCCATAGACCTAGTTTGATTCTCATTTTTATCAAAAAATATTTTTCTCTTTTCTTTTTAATTACATATTTTTCATTAAAATAATATTACACGTAAATAAAAAAAATTCTTATTTTTCATTCACATATTTTCTATTAATCAATTATTATAAAATTTATTTTTTCATAAAAATAGCTGCCAAACACTCCTATAGCTCGTGTTGTGGACGCGGTGATGGGATCCTATTAAATGAACAGTCGCCCTCAAAATTCTCCCAGACTGTTACACGTTAATTTTTTTCCTTTTTCAGAATAAAATATGCAATGCCAGCGAAGCACTCGCGCAGAAGCCATTCATTTTTGCACCGTTTCACAGTGAGAATATATTCTCTCTCTACAGAGTTAGAGAGAGAGAGAGAGAGTACAAGGGCAAGAACGACGACGTCAAATTCCTGCCGCTCCAGTAATAAATAATAATATTCGGCTTTCTGCATTGCATTGAAATATGGTGGATCAGAACGTTTTGGCAGCCCTTTTTGGGTTTGCCATTTTTTATGGGTTTTTGATATTCAGAAAAGCTGGTGGCACCCGGAAGAGTTGCTTGCCGGAAGAAACCGCTGCCACCACCGTCATTGACGGCGGTGAATGCAGATCGAAGGACGGAGGGGGAGAATATTTTGACGTTATCATTGTTGGTGCTGGCGTCGCTGGTGCGGCTCTGGCTCACACTCTTGGAAAGGTATACAACTTCCTTTTTATGGTAAAAATAGATGGATCCAGCATTTATAATATTTTTTTGGGAAACATATATAAATCAATGTATGATGTATGGGCAGGTGTTTGTATGTACCACGAGACTGGATTCTAAAAAATGATATTTGATTCTTGTTCAATGGCAGCACAAAAAATTGTTCGTGGTTTTTTACTACTTATGTTCCCTATTAACGAATGCTGAAAGTGAATTCAGTTGTATTATTATTTCTTAATAAATTTTGGATTGATGATGTTTATTTTTCAGATTACATGTTTATAAAGCATAAGATTCTGAATGATTTGTTACTAAATTTCTCTTCGAAACTTGTTTCGGCTTTATACATAGCTAAACTAGAAAGCAACGTAAGTTGTATCACAGGATGGGCGTCGGGTGCGAGTAATTGAGAGAGACTTGACTGAGCCCGATCGAATAGTGGGAGAACTGTTGCAACCAGGTGGATACCTCAAACTGATTGAGTTAGGACTGGAAGGTAATTGATATCGTGCCTGTACTTGTCGTACATGGAATTTATCTTTTAATGGCAATCAATGTTTAAACTATCTGCAATTTCTTCTGGATTTTATTTTAGTTGCAACTTTGATGTCTTGTCAACAGATTGTGTGGAGCAAATTGATTCCCAGAGGGTGTTTGGATATGCTTTATTCAAGGATGGGAAGTCCACGCGACTTTCTTATCCTTTGGAAAAGTTTCACTCTGAGATATCTGGGAGGAGCTTTCACAATGGACGCTTCATACAGAGGATGCGCGAAAAAGCTGCATCTCTCCCCAAGTATGCCTTTGCACTCTATAGCCCCTTGAACATCCTGTTTCGTGATAGCATGTTAGGTTGTTTCCGTGCTTTTTTCTTTTTCTTTTTACCCCCAAAGGTTCAATGCCTATTCCAGATGCTGATTTGTATAGCATTATATATACTAATAGAAGATTTCATAGTTTCTTTTTATGCGTGTGTCCGTGCCAATTGATCGTCATCACTTGTCTTGTTATCTCAAAGTGTGCAATTGGAGCAAGGTACTGTCGCATCTCTGCTTGAAGATGAGGGAACTATTAGAGGTGTACAATACAAGACAAAATCTGCTGAAGACCTGAAAGCTTATGCACCTCTGACCATTGTATGTGATGGCTGCTTTTCCAACTTGCGACGTTCCCTTTGCAACCCGAAGGTAATAAAACATTACCGAAAGTTTTCATTTCTCTGATATTCAGTTTCTCTACTTGAATTATTCATTGCTTGTTTATTGGCCTTAGATGAGTGCTTGAATATTGTCTTTAGTATTTCAACAGTCAGTTTCTTGGTTTCTTGAGAAAGTGATTGACGATGACATATTCTTTTGTTCAGGTAGATGTGCCTTCTTGTTTTGTTGGGCTGGTGCTGGAGAATTGTCAACTTCCTTTTGCAAACCACGGGCATGTAGTTTTGGCAGATCCATCTCCAATCTTGTTTTACCCCATCAGTAGCACTGAGATCCGCTGTCTGGTTGATGTTCCTGGTCAAAAGGTGCCTTCTGTATCAAATGGTGAAATGGAAAAATATTTGAAAACCGTAGTTGCTCCCCAGGTAAATATGTTTGAGCGTGTACTGTGTTTTTGTGTTGTAAACATGATCACAAGTGATCTGCTATGTTAATTTTCTGCTTGCTGACGTGATTATTTTAGGTCCCTATCGAACTGCGTGATGCATTCATTTCTGCAATTGAGAGAGGAAACATTAGGACAATGCCAAACAGAAGCATGCCGGCTGCTCCACATCCAACTCCAGGGGCTTTGCTTATGGGGGATGCATTTAACATGCGCCACCCCTTGACAGGTGGAGGAATGACTGTAGCATTGTCTGATATTGTTGTACTACGCAATCTTCTTAGGCCACTGCACGATTTGAATGATTCAAGTACTCTGTGCAAATATCTCGAGTCTTTCTACACCTTGCGGAAGGTGAGTCACCATAACAGGGAGGACTTTTTTTACCATAAATTAATATGCATACCTTTTGATGACCTTTTTGTCTAATTTATTTGGTAAAGAATTTACAGCTATTAGCATAGTAGCAACTTTAGTGATCTTGTGTCTCCCAGTATTTGCTAAAAATCATTCACTCCACGTCCACCAAGTATGCTCTTCAAATCGATCTTACTAGCTTGAGAAACTCTCACTTCAAATATTTTATTTGCAGCCTGTGGCATCCACTATCAACACATTGGCAGGTGCCCTTTACAAGGTATTCAGTGCTTCACCTGATAAAGCACGGAATGAAATGCGCCAGGCATGCTTTGATTATTTGAGCCTTGGAGGCGTTTTCTCAGATGGCCCAGTGTCTCTGCTCTCAGGGTTGAACCCCAGGCCACTGAGCTTGGTTTGCCATTTCTTTGCAGTGGCAATTTATGGTATTGGCCGTTTGATGCTGCCTTTTCCTTCGCCTGGACGTATATGGATTGGTGCTAGATTGATTTCAGTATGTATATTCTTGCCTCACTTATTTACCTCGTCTCTCTATTTTGTCCCCTACTCTTTGCATCTCTCATTCAAGTTTTGTTAAAATCAGAGTGCATCAGGAATAATCTTTCCAATTATCAAGGCCGAAGGAGTAAGGCAGATGTTCTTCCCAGCAACAGTTCCTGCATATTATCGAGCTCCACCTATTAAATAAGCTTTGTTAAAGCCGAAGTCTGGAGGAGAGTGCGAACTCAACAAAAATATGTCATATTGTGTCGATTTCATTTCTCGACTTCAGGAGTACAAACTTTTTCCTTGTACATTTTTAGTTTTGCCTTCAATGACATGAACATTAAAATGTGTGGTGATGGAGACTGCATGGTTAGCGATTCTGTAGAAGTTAAATCATTTTAGCCCATATAACCCGTTTGACATTCGACCTTTTTCGTTTTCTATTATCACACGTTTTCTATAACGTGAAATTGCTACAAGTGAACGGTGTCAAGCTTTGTAACATAGTAATGAAGTGAAGAATGTCGAACCCACCAGAATTGATATTCGAATCTTATTTAATACTATAATTGTTTTAGGTTTCTCTTTATTTAGAAAATCAAATTTTGAAACGATGTTTTTATACTAATCTAACGCAAATAGGATGAATAATGCAAATAACAGAGGCAAATTGTGAAATTTTTGTCAAATTATGAAAGCTTAGGGAATGATTTCACTATACTATCAACAATGTTTTTCAACCTCTATAGTTATTTCTATCATTTTTTTCAAAATTTATAGGTAAGAACCCTAAATTAATCCTATTCACTCTTTTGAGTGCCGAATAAAACCTATTTCTATATTTCAATTTCAATATCCCTTTTCCAAATTGAAAATATAAAAATCATCATGCACATAGTTTTTAATTGAAATAAGCCTCAAAGATTTCGCACCTTCACTCGAAATCTACAAAATCTAGGTTATGTTGTTTTTAGATCACAAACAAATTTTCCTCTCTCGAATGTCGAAATTTAAAGCATCAAATCATTTAATTATTAATCAGGTAATTGAAAGTATTACGCGAGAATCAACATAAATAAATTAACGAAAAAAATCAAAGAAGTAAGTATATTAGAATCAAAACATGTCTGAAGGAGGTTACATCAAACCCTATATTTGAAGTTTTAGTATATAATTGAGATGAATGACATGATTAAAGTGAAAGGAAAGAACATGAAGAAGAAAAGAATAAGAAAAACTCATTTTACCGATTGATTTCTCCTCGTGGAAGTTGTCGATTCTTTCTCAATCAATTGCTGTTTTTTCCTTTTCGCCTCATTGTGTCGTCTCCTCCCTTTCTTTTGGTTTTCAAGTCAGTATTTCTAGTCCCTTAAGGTTGCAAGACAGATTAGGATTGGACTGACCGAAATATTTTTTTAAAAATCCGCATTTTCCTCTTTTTGCCGTAGCGCTGCAATGGATTTTGTGCTGGCGCCGCAGCGCTTGTTGGCGCCCAGGCCTCTTGGGCACCCAATGCGGTTTCTAGTCTCTTTTCCGCCTCATTCTTCTCTCTTTCATCTCCATTCCGTACCTACTTCCATGATCAATACTTAGCTTTATTCCAAGCTCCAATCAATGCCGTTTTGTCCACATTGTCCAAGCTACAAAACAACACGAGCACACACGTCAAAACGTTCAAAAGTGCTCAAAAACAAATTGAAAACCATGGTTTAGAGGTACTAGATCGATAAGTGAATTACACTCATATTATTATAATTCAATCCAAATTTATTGAGGTTTGGCTTTTTTTTTTTTCCTTTTTCTTTTCTTTTTTCTTTTTTTTTTTATTTTTTTATTTTTTTTGCCTTTGCTTCTTGTAGAAGAGATTTTTGGAAAAAGCCACCTTAATTTTTATTTGAAAACTAATTTTTAGATGTGTTGTGCTATGGCGACAAAGACTGCATGGTTAGCAATTCTATAGAAGTGTACTCGTTTTAGCTTATATAACTCATTTGATATAACTTTTGCTTTTGCTTTATGTAGAAGAGATTTTAAAGGAAGCTACCTTAATTCTGGAAGTGGTTTTAGAAGAAGCCACATTGAATAACATTTCTCTAAAAAAATTTCTAACTACTAGAAACATGTTCATAAAATTAGCCAAATGAATTCAAAAGTTTCTTTTGGGTCTCAAAAGTTCCTTTCGACTTTTTAAAAGTCATGTCAAACAAAAACTCTTTACATAAACACATGAGTCGAGCTCGTGGATTGTTAGTGACGAGTTGCTCAGCTCATGAGCTCGTTGATTTTTCAATTTTTTTAATAGATAAAAATAAAATATAAACCCTCTTCTTTTATCCGGCTTGGGATTAGTTACGTAAATTTTGCGTATATGGAGTTAAAAATTGTATATGAACAACTTGTAACGTGTACAATTTTTTAAAGAAAATTAAAAGTAACTATTAGAAAAATAAGAAATTTTGATTAATATGATTAAATCAAATATCACTTACCTGATGACATGCAAGTTAGTCATATTTATTTTGTAGTTGGAAATGAGCATCCTACCAATTCTTCACACACATTAATGCTTCCAAAATATCATCTTCAACTGACTCCTGACCTCGGACAAAACCCTATTACCTGCATTAAAAGAAGACTCTGAACCAACAGTGCTAACCGAATGTGTCAGCAGATCTTTTGTAATTGTAAAAACAATTGGCCATCTTGTTCATACCTTCGCTAGAATTCAATTAGTTCTTCTGAACTTTTTTTAATTGTTTTGTTTGTTGGCATATTATGATTGAAGTAATCAATTAATTCAGTAGACAATGCATTTGGACTTGCATTCGATGTTTGATGAGATGCTGATGTAGACGACATAGTACTAGATGAACTTATTGCAGTTGTATCATATCTATATGTGTTAATGCCTTCAAATAAATTTAATATTTCGGCATCATCTTCTTCAATATCAGCGGAAGGAGGAGGTACAGAGAGTACCCGACTAACATTTGTACACATTCATTTCATACATTTCATATAATGTTTGCTTTAAATTATTATAGGTGATAGGGGTATTAAAAGTTAAGGGTTTTGAAATTTGATTAATTACACATTTAGTTTCTAATAAATTATATCGGGTCCATTATGCATGCTGAAGGAAATAACATAAGCAAGTTTTCCCAATATTTTCTAAATTTTAATTCCATAGCATATATAATAGCACTAAAATTAGAGCCATTTTTGTATTTATGAAATGTTTTTACAATTATATAAAGGCATTCAAACACTATACAACTAGTGGGACGGTAAACACCAGATAAAATATTTGTGGAGTCATAAAAAGATGTCAAAAAAATTTTAACTTTCAAAGCTAAAAGTCAATAAGATTCATTCAACATAGAGTAGTTATCGTTTTCTAATGTGCCTATTGTTATAAAAGTCAGCTATTAAATGTTTAAAACATTAGCATGACTTTAATAATAAGTAAGTTGAGTTCCATCTATGGCTTACGTCGTTAACAAATGTTCTAACATTCATCACCACAACTTCAGCACAATAATTCTCAAATGCTTGTTTTCAACTAGTAAAGATCGTGATGTATATTAGTGTGTTTCTAATTCTTTGAAGTTCATCATTTATATGTTTTAAATCATCTTACACAATTAAATTTAAAATATGGCACGCATAACGAATATGAAACAAATACCTACCGAAGTTAGGTTGTAGTACCTTACATAATTTATCAACAACTACTTTATTAACACTAGCATTATCGAAAGTAAAATAATGAATTTTACTCTCGTAACGATATTCTCTAATAAAACTCATAATAACATTATATATATTATTAACATTGTGAGGAAATTCAATAAGTTCAAAAGCAGTAATTTTCTTATGTATACACCAAAGTAAGTCTATATAGTGTGCAGTTGTAGCTATATACACTCTTTTATTAATCTCTTCTCATATATCATAAGTTAAAGACACAATACCCTCATATTTTTGCAAATTTATAACTAATTATTGTCTTGAATTAATAAAATATTGTATTGTTTTTTAACATAGAGTGTTTCAACTTACCTTTGAGTACTTTGGTTGCAGATATTCTTTCACGTGCAAGACGAATTGTTGATTGTCTGCTATTGTCAAAGGCAACTCAGCACCGGCAATAAGTTTTATCATTCCGGTTCGAGCTTTCTCCTCCAAATACACCCACATAGACATGGGCGAAGTCGTAGAACCGACACATGGACTGTCAAATTGCAATTGTGTTTTGACCGGCTGGAAGAAGTCCTTTTTTGACCCTCCATGCTTTGTAATGGCAGTTGAGGTGGGTGATACCAATTCCTTTTTGTCATACCAATCTTTGTTGATAGTATTTACATATTGCTTTAGATTCGGTGACTCCATCGATGACTTTTCTCGTTGAAATCAACTTGAAGTGAACCCAACATTTTGTTTGTTTTCCTCCTTTCGCTTTCCCTTCACATCGAGAATGTTTAATTCAACTTCTTCTTCCTCTTCATGTTCCGAGAATGTCAACATCATCCAAATCAATTGGATTATTACTTCCATGAACACCCAAATCTAGAATATCTTCAAATATAGATGCGTCATTTAGACTGAAAAATTCATTCCGAAATTGACTTTGCGGCATCATAGGCGATTCGCCTCCTCCCATACCGAACAGGCCCTCAACAAATGAGTGTGGATCCATTTATTTGTGATGAAATCGAAATGTAGTAACTAAAAAGTATGAAGGTAAAATAGTAAACGTATAAATGTAGCAAAAAATAAATGTAGACTTGAGAGAGAATTATTGTATAAATGTAGCAAATTAAATGTAGAATTGAGACTTGAGAGTTGAGTGAGAGATTAATGTAATTGAGAGTTGAGAGAGATAATTTGTTGTGAAGACAAAAATAGGGGTGTATGTGTATTTATAGAAAAAATTGGATTTTTTTTCTTTTTTTTTTTTGTGGTTGTTTTAGCCACTATTTATAGTTCAGTGACCGAAAAAAGTGAACGTTTTCGGTCACTGTTGCTACACGAGCCACAAGCTGGCTCGTGTAGCAAAATGAGCTACGAACCTATTTCGTTTCTTGTGAGCCCACGAGCTTGTGGGCTCCCCAACGAGCGCTCACCCATTTGGCGAGCCATAGGCTAGGGCTTGTTATTTTACAAGCCCGAGTGGTCCATGAACCCGATTTTGACGAGCCGCTCGGCTCAATTGCCACCCTAAAATTTAGGTAGCAACTGGAAAAGGATTGATGAAGTTAAAAATCTAGTTAAATTTAAATTACTTATAATTGTTACTTACTCTAAAATATACTTGATATGAATGGTAGAAACCCGACCAGTTCTTCTATTTGTTTATAGGCTCATATTCCAAAGTGGAAATCAAACCGGCTACTCTACTTATATTCTAAAGTCCAAAATTACTTTTTAACCTTTTTATATCAAAATTGATGATTTTTTAAAGGTAAAAAGAAAAGAATAAACTACATAACCAAATCCGCGATATGCACTTGAGAAATCGGAATCCAAAATTGGGCGTCGTTTTCATTCATGAATTCTTCTACATTTACGGTTTTATCATCCAAATATCTTTCTTCCATAGCAATCCTATTCAAAATCCTAATCCTTAGAAAGCTTATTCAACCTCATCTGTCTTTTGTTGCATCGTGTTGCTTTTGGTACATAGAATTGGTAAATTCATTTCCTGCAGCCAAATATTTTGAACAATTTTGCTACACTTACATCTTGTTTGACAGTTTTGTTAACATTCCATGATGTGATAGACAATCTGACAATTTATTTGAATAATACTTATTCAAATCAATGGCCAAATTTTTTACACCTCATGAAGTGTGAAGAAAGATGTACAAAATGAATGTACAAAAAGATTAAACCCTCATTTGGTAGCAACTTTTTACCCAAATAAATCAATTTTTTGACCGTTATTTCAATATTTCAGTCGTCATTTTCGATTTTTTCACTCACAAGTGAGACCCACTTTTCTCTCTATAGTCAAGAATTAATTCTCATAATCACTACTGAACATGCTTTAATTCTATTTTGAAATGGACATGCCCACCCATTGTGCAAGTAGGTCCATCTTGAAAAACGAGTTGCCAATGAACAACAAACTCTCCGAAATGAAAAAAAAAAAAAATACACTTAAAAGAGTGACAAGAGGGTTATATAAATCACCGCTAATTCCATGTAAATGTTTTTGATTTTTTGCATACCAGATCTTTATGTTTAATATAGTTCCTGATTTATTTAAATCTTCTTGTATCACGCATTTAATTTTTACAATACATGTAGATTTAATTTGAAACTGTATTCTTCTATGTTAACATAATTAATTTGTACATTATTTAGAAAAAAAATTCCTTAAGAATCTGAACATGTAAATTTTAAGATCGGATTTCTTGTTAGCATTATTTTTGTTTAAATCTTTACAATTTCTTGTATCGTTGATTCTTGAAAATGTAGCCTGTCACATTATGTCACCGAACTAACATATTGTGTCATAGCTCATGATGTTATTTAATCGAAATATTTTTCTTGTCTTTCTTGTCTCATGAATCACTTTGTAAGTAACTTCAATAACTTGCAATCTAGAACTCTAAATCATGAGCATGTGTGGCAACTCTTCGAAGGTGGGACAAATTTGCTTGGAAATTATAGAGTAATACCTAATGCATGCCTTGCATATACATGTTGATGGATGATGCTTCACTGATGCCTTTCTTATAATTAAGAATAAGATTCTCCAGCAATGATCAGCTCTTCTTTTCCCTTATTCATCAAGGCAAGTTTTGGAAGGCTAACGATCTATACAGTACTATAGAAGCATTTTAGGAATTCCTGCTCAAGTTGATCCCCACTATCAATGGATCCAGCCGTCAAGTCTGTATACCATTCAAAAGCAACACCTTTGAGGAAGGGTGTGAACTATTTTACCATGGTATCATTGTAACTACTCGCATTGTTACATGTTTCGATAAAATGAGTCACGTGTTTCCCTTTTCATCATAACATTGGAAATTCGGGGTTATTATCCAAGTGACATCCTTATTTCATCTATCCAACAACTTTAAGGTATGGCATAAACTGATGAAAATTGTGGTGAATTACCATACTAGGCACAGATGGTATTTGCAATCATATGTTTGAGTTGTTGGACGGATAGAGAACCAATAGAGACTTGAGTTTTGTCACACAACACATTTTTACCATCATTTGATCTTGCATATCTTGCTTCTATATGTGTTCCTAGACTTCCAGGTCTTTAGTTTGGAAGAATCTGTATTTTCTGGACTACCTTCTACTAATAAATTTTGTAACTCCAACCAGTGTACGTGTAACAATTTGTACATCTTTTCATCTAGTGACTTTATCTTTTAATGGCTAAAGCCAATTGTTGCAAAGCTTGATGTCACTTTTGTGATCACCACTGACTCGAATGATTTTATAGAGGTAGTCTTTCAACCTTCACGGAGGAATGGCATGAGATGACCAAGCACAGAGATGGAACCAAAATGAGGCTTTTTGTCAAGCTCTTGGTCCTTTTTGTTGAATGGAAGCTCGATTTTTCGAAAGAGATTTTCATCATACCTTTGTTTGAGAACTTCCTCAATAGTGAGAATAATTAGGTTTTTCCATATTTGTTTGGGCTCTGGTTGCATGAAAGAGTTCAGCGAGCATCCTCTCAAGATGAATCGCAATTTTCTTGGCCTTTTCACTTGCCATAATTGATGTAATGGTTCGAAATTTAAAGATTTTGAAATCAAAATACAAGAGGATAATAAAATCCCACCGAGAGCGCCAAAAAATTTGTACGTTAAATTTTGTGTATAAAATAAAAACAAAATAATCTTTTATTTTAAAAAATACAATTGATGTTGATCTTCTTGTGACTGCAAAAATTGCACGATGTTCTGATTAATGATGTCTTTGAAGATGAAATGCTACTTGGCTTGATCATTAAAAAATCCACCTCCTACTCTTTCTACTAGTTTTAATTTAATGAAAAACAATCCAAGAATTTATTAAAACCGCCTCTGTGTCACTGCTTCGTAGTTAAACAAGTTTTGTATTAGATTTACTCTAAAGAAAAGTACATCGATTCCTTCTTTTTAAATTTTAAATCTCAAAAATTAGATCCTAATTAATTTTTATTTTCAATATTTAGGTGCTAATTATATTTTTTAAAAGCAAACACACCCAACTAACACCATACCCACCCCAAACTGCATTTTATCTCACTAGCAAATTTCTAATTCACTATACCTACCCTCTCTCGCTCTCACTTGCACAAATAGCTCTATACATAGTTTTTAGATGGATGATTTTTTCATAATATTTGAGATTTTATATTTATTTGGTAAAATTTAAATAAAAAATGCTTGAGATATTAATTGATGGAATGAGAGCTTGAACGAGGGTGGGGAAGAAGAGGAAGTGGGATGGGGTGAAAAATAAAGTTTTAAAGGTTTGGGATTGTGAGTGATACATATAAAAAATTTGATTATAATTTTTTTTTTAAATAAAAAGCTTGGACCACAATTGCAATTATTATTTTTTCAATTTTGACAATTTTTATTATTTTTTAGCGACTAAACTAACAGAATTAGACGGTAGGGGGTGAATCACACTTCAAAGTCCATAGGGGGGTTTCAGCACTTCAAAGATTGTATTCCGCACTCTCAAGGTTTCAAATGGGGACTTTTTTACGATTTCCAATAGATAGAGAGGTATATTGTACATCATCAATATGTAGGGGTTTATGCTATTAAGCTTTGAAATTATATTTTAGTTATAAAATTTTCCCCATATTGAGACCTTGTTCAGCCCATGGGTCTTTTTCCTAAGACAAAAAATTTTCGAATAAACAACATTAAAATAATTATGTAATGAGCCCTCATTTTTAAAAATTATTTCATGTATATTGTTTTTGAAAAACTGTTTTATATATACTGTTTTTACAAAATAATATAAAACATACTATGTTATTTTGTTATTAAAAACATCTACCATGTTTGAGTACTGTGATGTCAAATCAAGAAGGCTTGACATGACCCGCCCAATAAAAATTACCCACCAACCAACCCATAATTCAAGTAGGCCGATAAATGAAAAATGAGGAAATTACATCTCATAGCACATTTTGGCTTGGCATTTTTTAAAGGGGTATTTACAAAAGTACTCTATATTTTTGGGTTGTTTTGAAAAAACATCATAAACTTGGATTAAATGGTAATTACTTAAAATTGAACGTAAAATATACATTCAAAACCTAAACTCATGACAATCCTCATAAATCAGCCTCCAATGTGCAAAAATCAAAGGAAAATTGAAAGGAAAAAGAGGAAATCTTCCACAAATACATAAACAATGTTTGTTCATTCTTCAAATCGAGGAAACCATCCACAAAAACATTGAAAAATCTGAAAAAAAAGTCGAACAGATAAGCAACGAAAACACAAACAAAATTACAGGTATTTCTATGTTTTGAATTCCATGATTATAGCTCATTATCCATCTCGTTTTTGTTTGAATTAACATTTATGAAAATAAAATTGTTGAAGTTGAGTGGATTGTTGAAGTTGAGTGGATTGTGTATGAAATATTAGTTTTGAATCAATTACATTGATGCTTGCAAGGTGTGCTTGCAAGGTGTTTGGCAAAAAGATAATGTGAAAAAGTGGCATTCTATCACTTTTTTCAAAAAAAAAGTCACAGCATTTCTTTTAAGCAATTAACTAAGTATGTACGTGTGAGTTTTTGAAATTTTGAACGTACATATTCAAGCCCTATTTTTTGGTAATACACATGAGAAAGAAAACTTTAAACCAATTGCATTTTTACTTGCAATGTGTTTGCTCAAAGAAGAAGGTGAGAAAGTGGCATTTTGTCACTTTTCTAAGAAAAAGTGACATTTTGTGACTTTTCTCCAAAACAGTCACCATTTATCATTGGAGTAATCAATCGGATGCATACATTTGTTTTTTTGAAAGTTTGAATATACCAATTCATACCTTGTTTTTTGGTAATACATATAAAAAAAAAAACTTTGAATCGACTACATGGATGCTTGCAAGATGTTTGATCATGAAGAGTGACATTCTGTCACCTTTCTAAAAAAAGTGACATTTGTTACCTTTCTATAAGAATAGTCACCATTTATCATTGGAATAATTAACCGGATGCATACGTGTGCTTTTTTGAAAGTTTAAACACACCAATTCATGCCCTCTTATCTGAGAATACATATGAAAATGAAAACTTTGAATCAATTACATGGATGCACATGGAGAGGGTGACATTCTGTCACTTTTCTTAAAAACAAAAAGTGACATTGTGTGACCTTTCTCAAATTCAGTCACACTTTATCATTGGAGCAATTAATCGGATGTATACGTGTGCTTTTCTGAAAGTTTAAACATACCAATTCATACCCTATTTTCTGGTACTACATATGAGAAAAAAAACTTTGAATCTACTACATGGATGCAAGTAATGTGTTTGCTCATGTAATCCATTATCACTTTTTCCCAAAAAAAGTGTCATTGTGTCACTTTTTTCCAAAATAGTCAAGCATTTTGGAATTATTAAAATACATATTCAAGCCCTGTTTTCTAGTAATAAACATGAAAAAAAAAAACTTTGAATCAAGTACATTGATGCATGCATGGTGTTTGATGAAGGAGAATGTGAAAAATTAACATACTGTCACTTTTTTCAGAAAAAGTCACAAAATCACTTTTTGACCAAATAACTAAATGCATATTACTCGGTCACTTAAAAAAAAAAATTCACACAATCTCTTTGTAATATTTTTGTAGGTATGTATAAAATCAATGTCTTCATTTGTTATGGAGGCAAGTGGACACAAGATAATGAGTGCACAAGTGACAAAATGACTGGAATTGTTATCGCGATGGATTGCACATGCAACCACCTTGAGTGCATGATATGTTCTGTGATGAAAGTAAGTGCATCAACTCAGAGAGTAAAAATACAATATAGAGTGAAGAAAATCCCGCCTTTAATGGAGATTTCAGATGATATTTCACTAACATTTTATTTGGAGTTGAAGAGAAAGAATAAAGATCTTGCAAGCTTTTCATTGTGCATGATGTGACAACGATATCAAAAAGTTACGAAACTGAATTTTTTAATAATATACAATGTTTGGAGGCTGTCAATTATGAAAAAATGATATGATACAATTGCAGTTTTGCGAAGCTGTAACTGATAATTCTATGACATTAGCTCAAAAATTACCTAGTATGGAAGAAATTGCAATTGATGTATACAATAGTATGTCGAAAGTTGGAGAAACAACGAATGAAGGAGGAAGTGATATCATTTCAATGGTCACTATGGATGGAATTCAAAAGATAAAGTGTTCAGGAACAAGACATTGGTTAAGAGAAGTATTTCGATATATGCGATACACAATAACTTTCAATTCAAGGTAAGTAAGTCGGACAAGAATGAGTATGTGTTGAAATGTATTGATGATAAGTGTAAATGGACTTTTAGAGCTTCAAGACTTGGTGGAACCGATATGTTCAAAGGTAAGGTATATAAAAAATGTCCATATATGCTCAAATAACATCATTTTAGGAGATCATCGTCAAGCAACCAGCTCAATAGTAGGAGAATTCATCAAGTACAAGTATATCTCAACAAAAACAACATACACTCCTGCAGACATTATAAGTGACATGATGAATACCTATGGAGTGTCGATGAGCTATGAGAAAGCTTGGGGATCTAAGGAGAAAGCATTGGAATTAGTGAGAGGAGATCCTACAGAGTCATATGAAAAGCTTCCAGGATACTTGTACATGATAGAACAAACAAATCCTGGATCATTTACAAAAATTGAGACATTTCAGGACAACAAATTCAAGTACCTCTTCATGGCATTAGGAGCATCTATTCAAGGGTGGAAGTATTGTAGACCAGTTATAGTAATAGATGCTACATTCTTAAAAGGCAACTATGGCAAAATACTATTCACTGCATGTACGCAAGATGCCAACAACAGTATCTTTATATTAGCATTTGGAGTTGGTGATTTAGAAACCAATGATTCTTGGGAGTGGTTCTTAAGTATGTTAAAAGAAGCATATGGTGAGCGAGAAGGTTTTTGTATAATCTCAGATGGACATGCAAGCATAAAAAATGCAATTTACAAAGTGTATGAGAATGCAATGCATGGATTATGTTCCTATCACTTACTAAAGAACTTGAAGTCTTCTTTTGGTGGGAAAAAAAGGGGGAAAGAATATTGCAGAACATTTCAATAGGGCTGTAAGAGCATATTCTAAGACTGATTTTGAGTTCCATATGAAACAACTTGATGAAATCAATACAAGGATTCGATCACATTTGGTATATTCTCATTGTTAACTTCTATAATAATTGATATCACTTTTTGTTTAAAAAGTGACATTCTGTCACTTCTCGACCAAAGGGTGGCAGAACGTCACTTTTTTGTTAATAGTGACATGATATGTCACATTTTGTTTGAAAAATTTGTATGTGTTGATACTTTTTATTAAAAATGAGTTTAAAGAAAAAGTGACATTCTGTCACTCTTCAACTAAAGAGTGACAGAATGCCACTTTTTTGTTAATAGTGACATGATGTCACTTTTTGTTTAAAAAGTTTGTATATGTTGAAAGTGAGTCTAAAACATGATAGAAAGTCACTTTTTCTGTTAATATTTTGAATTTTCTTTGTGCAGAAAGATATTGGTTATGAGAAATGGTCGAGGACTTACATGACAAACAACAGATTTTCTACAATGACTTCAAACATAGTTGAATCGGTAAATTCGGTAACAAAAGCAATGAAAGGTTGTCCAATAGAACCTTTATTGGAATTGTTAAAATATTTGTTACAAGAATGGTTTTTGAAGCATATAAATGATGCACGAGCAACCTTCACAATACTTGCCACCAAGCAAGAGAAAAAACTGAGAGAAAATTCTGTGGAGTCAAAGAAAATGAAGGTAAAAAGTTATAAACTTGCCGTTTTGTTATTGCACATCAAGATTTCTATTGTAACATGATTTGTATCATCTATTCATATTGAATTTTCACTTTAATCTTCCTTTCATATAAAATAGTGACAAATTCATTAATAGATTATTTTGTTATATTATGCACATAGGTATCAACTTCAGGTTCAATATTGTACCAAGTTAATGATGGTTGTGCCTCATATTTGGTGAACATGGAAGAAAGAACATGCACATGCAACCAATTCCAAGTAGACAAGATTCCATTTGCACATGCACTTGCGGTTATTGCAAAAATAAAGGAGGATTCATATTCATATTATTCCATATTTAATACAACAAATATGTATATTCAAACATATAGTGCATCAATTTTTCCACTAGGAGATCATAATGAGTGGAATGTACCAGATGAGGTAAGAGCAAGAATAATCTTGGCTCCTAACCCAAAAAGAAAATCTGGACGACCTAAAGAAAAAAGAATACCATCGAAAGGAGAGAAAACTCAAAGCGCAAAATGTGGAAGATGTGGGAATTATGGTCACAATCGTAGATCATGTCAAAATCCACCAAAGAAAAAAAAGTGACGCAGTGTCACTTTTCTGTTGATCGACATACAAAAAACATATTGTTAAAAAGGTGACATTATTCTTTCCTCCATTGACATTGTAAGTGTGTCCAAAATTTCACAAATAATGCTGCTTTTGTTAAAAAAATAAGTGACACTGTTAAAAAAAGTGACATACACAAAATCCAATGAGCTGAATTGGACATTCTAATTGGAATAAGCACATGGTCAACAAGGTTCCAATTTGTGTTGCACGGCATATACAACCCAATAACATATGATAGAAGAGAAGTTTGCTTTTTTAGAGCTAAGTATCTTGGCAAAAGTCGGCGTAAAGACCTCTCATTTGGCTATCAAACGGGAAATCTGTGGTTGTAGCCTTTATGTTTATCCCTTCTCCATATCTTAACAACTTTCTTAAATAATAGAAACACACATCAATATGCTACAAAAAAAGAGAAAAATGACAAAATCAACAATAGTAATAAAAAATAAACAAAATAATCTTAAAAACACAAACATATAAAATAACTTACTGTATCTTCCAAACATTTGTTTGGAATAAACAACTCATACCACCACTGTTTTGTAGAGATTGCAATGTCATAAAAATAAAAGCATGGATTGATAACGGAATTTTCATCATTGAAATATTTTTTCCTACATAACAAAATGGAAAAAGTCACATGAAAGTTACTGTACTGAAAAAATTTCACAAACAACATATATTAGTAACAACTTACTAATTTTTCTTTACCAATCCCTTGTTAAACCAAAGTTCAAAAGCATCGACATCATGTGCCATTGGAGGGCCAACACCAACCGGGAATGCAAAAGTACTTTTAACAACACGTTTCTTAGTCCCCGATGTAGAATTAAATTCATTGACCCAGGGAGACTGAAGAAGCACTCCAGATTTTTTTTGTCTTTTCAGATACATGTCTGGGGTCTCATTATTAATATCAATGATTCGAACATTTCCCTCTTCAATTTCAGTTTCAGCTTCAATTGCAGCCGTTACTTCCACAACTTTCTCCCAAACATCATCCTTCAGTTCAACCTCCTCCAACAAATCAATTCTACCTTCATTACATGGCGATGCAACATCCTGGGACATGAACAATAATACAAATTCAAATTATATTAACGTAAAACATACACAAGTTATGACGAAAAAGATGATAGAATGAAAACACAAGTACTTCTTGATTTTTTGCTAAACTACGAGCAACAATATCATCAACTTTTAACCAATCATCTTCATGAAATTCTATTTCTTCATTCAAATTCATCTCGACCGCCGTATCACTTTTTACCACTGCCCTGAGACTTTTTTCCACTGTCTTGTCACTTTTTTCAACTGATTTGTCATTTTTTCTGACAGCCACCTCTACATCTTTTTCCCCACAACTCAATTCAAACTCAATACCTAAAGAAAAACTAGGGAAGTCATTATATACCTGGTCTGTTTCATCAGGTAAACTCTCCATACCATCCTACAAAAAAAGTCACAAAGATAATCAAAAAGTGACAATAAGTTAAAAAAGTAACAAAATTCAGTAAAAAGTTGCAAGCATGAATTCTAAACTCAATAACTCTTGAATACTTTCGTTTGTTCTTCATTACCAGCTAACATCTTGTCTGTTTCATCAGGTAATCTCTCCACACCATCCTACAAAAAAGTCACAAAGATCATCAAAAAGTGACAATAACTTAAAAAAGTAACAAAATTCGGCAAAAAGTCGCAAGTATGAATTCTAAACTCAATAAATCTTGAATACCTTCATTTCTTCTTTATTACCAGCTAACATCTGGTCCGTTTCATTAGGTAAACTCTCCACACTATCCTACAAAAAAGTCACAAAGATCATCAAAAAGTCGCAAGTATGAATTCTAAACTCAATAAGTCTTGAATACCTTCATTTCTTCTTTATTACCAGCTAACATTCATTAGGTAAACTCTCCACACTATCCTACAAAAAAGTCACAAAGATCATCAAAAAGTGACAATAACTTAAAAAAAGTAACAACATTCAGCAAAAAGTCGCAAATATTAATTCTAAACTCAATAACTCTTGAATACCTTCATCTGTCCTTCATTACCAGCTAACATCTTATCTACTTTGCATTCCAAAATTTGAAGACGCTCCATCACTTCTTCATTTGTTTTAATCCTTTCTTCAACATCTTTTAGCCGGTTCTCAATTGGATTTGATTGTATTCTACGTTCAAGATCTGAGATTAATTTTAAAATCACATCATTTGATTGAACAAATTTCAGTTCAACCTCGGATAGTCGTCTCAAAACTTTTTCATTTGATTGCTGGAGTTGCTGAAAAGAATGCAAAATAATAAGAACCTTTGAAAAAACTTCGAACATGGTGAACATAAAATAATAAAAAGAAAAAATACCCACAAACCTCATTAATCTTCCTTTTGTTTTTCTTTTCTGTAGACCTTCCAGTTCAGTCAACAGATTTTATTTTTCCTTCATCTATAAACTTTTTCAGGCCAACAATAGGATGCTTAAAATTATCATCATCCTGGTCACCACCCAAACCTTCAACAAATAAACCAACCACATACTCTTCTCCCTTCTCAGCCTCCAGAGGCACAATTTGATTCACATCCAACTGAAAAATAAATAATCATATCAATAACAGCAAAAGATAAACTAAAGACATAATATAAACAATAAAAGGGTAAAAACTTACTTTAATCAAATCAAAAATGGTTGTTCTTAACCCCACAGATGTCACATGTTGATTGCTACTCCAACTCAACATCTGAGGACGCTGAGATTCATGCTTCATGCAGTAATTTTTTCGAGCAATAGCAGGAATTGTTTCATAAATCCATACTTGAAACAAAACTAGGAAGCCATTCAATCTATACTCCAAAAACTTCTTTTCCATAAAAATATTCTTCATTTTCTGATTAAATGCACTCTTTAGGGATGATAAAGTTATACTAAGAATTTCTATACCCCATGGAAAAGAATTCAAATCCTCAGACTCCACAAGGCAAAAAAAATGAGTCATCAACTCCTTTATGATAGGATGTACCAAATAGAAAGGATGTAATCAAATAAACTATGCCTATACCCACAACATCTTTATCTATAGTGTCAGCAGGCAAATTTAAAAACACTTCTTGAACCTCTGTTGTTGTGACACTTTCGTGATCTTTGAAATATTGTTCTTTTAAACGACTCTTCATTCTATATCGAGTTAGATCACCATTTCCAGTACACTGAAACCCTGATATCAAACAAAACTCTTTGATTGAAAATCTCACAAATTCATCACAGATATTAAACCACATTTCATTTGAATTTGGCTGCTTAACTTGTCTGAGCAGCAACTGGTGTATCAACTGTGGTTGTAAGATTATTTCCTTCAAATTAATGAAGGCACCAAAGCATGTATTCTTGAATAAAGTCCATTGATATGGACTAAATTTTTCATTCAAGTCTGTTATCACCTCGTGTGGAGATAACAATGTCAATTTTCCTTTGAACCAACAGGATTGAGGGATTAATAAATCGCAATCCTACAAAAAGAAAAAAGAAACAGCTAAAATAAAATTCAAGAAGAAGTACGTGCATTATGAAAGTCCAAAAGTGACACAAAACCAAAAAGAGTGACAAAACCATCACAAAGATGCTTCCTCATCAAAACACAACCAAAAAAAGTTGTAATTTATTTTATTTTGTAGTTGGTATTGCTTCATATGGATGTCAGTAAATGAGTACTCTAACTTGAGCTTTTGACAAGCTAATTCAACCTTTATGGAAAGTGGTCATTGTATCAATTTTATGACTATTATCACTATACTTAAAACAAAGTTTTAAAAATTAATAGGACAGCAATAAGAAAATTTTGAAGTTCACATATGACAGATAACTCAAGTGCAATGGATGGGCAAATTTGTTCATTGGAAAATCATATAAACAAAGGCACAACCCCATGCATACAAACACATCCACACATTTTTTTTTTCATGCATTCTGATATCACATGTAAGACCAACTAGAAACTATGAAAACCAAAGTAGCATTATAGTAGCAAAAAAATGTAAATCAGTAAAATTTACTAAAATCATTGCTAAAGATACACAATCTTCATTCACTGCACAAAATGTACAAAAACCATTGAGAAACACAAAAAAATCGTAAAGAACAAGACAATGTACGCAATATAAGTCAATAAAACATAAAAAAAAAATGTTGCTACCTTCGGTTTATAGGAAGATGAGGAAATTTTGGTCCTCTTCTTTAAGGATGGTTCTTCGAGATTTCTTTGCCTCTTCGATCCACTTTTCAGCCATTGCAAAAATACGAGTTAATTGTTGGAATCGAAATTAGATTTTCGATCTAGGGTTTAGGCTATTTGGGATTTATGGTCAAAATGATAATGAGATAAGAAACTAAACAATTACGAAGGGAAAACAAAGAAGAAATTGATGGAAAATGGGTCGAAAATGGAGATTTACAGTCGTATGTTGCTGGAGAGAAGAATCGCTTCTGGATTTACAGTCGTATGTTGCTGGACGATTTCTACAAATGAGCCGTTTTAGGGGATTAGGGTATCGTCCACAAATGAGGCGTTTTAGGGGATTAGGGCTTGCTGTAGAATTTAGTTTAGGTTTGATTTTGATTTTACCAATTTACGACGTAAATAATACTTCTTTAGAATATTTAAATAATTTAAAAGGTATTTATCAAAACACTTTAAAAAAGGGGGTACATGGCCTAATTTCCTCTTTTTTAAATGTCATATTTTAATAATCTTGAAAGGCCCAGCCTCCATTAGTTGCTCTTTCTCTTGAATCTCCTTTCTTCTCCAACCAACATTACATCGAGAACAAGCGAAGTGACTGTTGAAATATTTGTTTTCTCTCACATTTTCACTCTCCGTTCATCAGTGTTGATGCCATGGCTTTCATGCTGAATCTTGGATTTTTTTAGTGGGAGACAATGTGTTAAATTTTTTATTTATTTTGGTTTATGGCAAGTCAGGAATGGACAATCTAGCGACAAAAAGGGAATTTTGAATCTTTGTATTTTTTATTTCAAATATTTTGTATGTGCTATTTTTTCTTCATTGCTTTATTTATGTGACTTTTCTCCTATGAGCGGATTATTATTTCATAAATAAATTTGGTGATTTATTTCTTTTAATCAAGGAAATGTATATAAGAAAGGTCCAATTCTTCCATTGTTCCTCTACATGAGGATTCTTTATCTGAGCTTCTATAAAAATAGCAAGTTAACATAAAAATACATAGAGTGTTGTGATTGTTTGGAGGTTTTTGTTAACATAAATTCTTGTTCTATGGTGTTGTGAATTTGGTTTTGCATTCGTATACAACTAGTTTCACTTTCTTAATGCAATATGTTTCACTTTTAATCCTCAAACTTTTGATTCATGTTAGCAAATGGAGACTTCACATGTAGTTATTATAGAATTCATAGTCAAGATTAACTATCATCTCGACTTTTATGGAACCATTTGTCGAGATAAACTATCATTCTCGATAATTATGCTCTGAAATTCTCAACAGTTATTTCATTTTTCTCGACAATTTTTGTTCATATGCCATATTTGGTTCAGCTGCTCTTCTACATATGTTATGAATTAAATGTACAACATATCATCATCTGGCCCTTGTTATTTCATCATGTATAATTCATATGCTAATAATACTCATATCATGTTTTCTTAGAAGGATAAACCACGATGCCATTAAAGGATTACCCAAATGACACAGACGTGACGAAGAAAATAACGAAATGGTTTTGATGAAGAAATGTCGATTGATGACCATTTGATTATCGATTGCATCAACCCAAACTCCATTCACTAGGAATGGTAGAAAGAGAGTTAAAATAATAATTAATTGAACATTTTGATTTGTAAAAACAATTTCGTCCCTTTTTTATAGTGTGGTGAGATAAAACAATGTCAATTATTGTGACAAAGTTGAAAATGAAGAAATGGTGGTGATAAAGAAGAAGCTTGACGTACATCCGAATATTGTCAGTATCAAATCAAACTCTTGTAGAAAGAAGGGAAATAACATGAAGTAATACTATTTCTTTTATTGGGGAAAATGTGTACCATTTTGAACTTGTAATTTGTGTTATTTTGAAGGTTTTATGTTGATGCCTTGTTTTTATATTTATTTGAAAAATTATTTAGGTCCATTGTCATGTATGTGTAATTTATGTTTTTTGTGCAAAATACTACATTATTGTAAACTAATGTAAGAAGAGTACAACAAATCTAAGGTCAAACCTTTCATTAATAATATAAGAAGAGTACAACAACTATAGTGTTATTGTTCCCTCACGACTTCCCCTCATTTACATGCACGGAATCTCCCCCGTGTGACATAATGAATTTCAGATTATTAGTCATACATGAAAATTTGAGATAACATTGATAAGCATTCGACACAATCATAATATCAAAGTTTATTAGCATGCAATTGGCACATACAAATTAATGATACAAAGCAATAGCAAATCCGTGAAAAAGATAGTTGAAATGTTGAGCCCGACATTTACTAACTATTGAGCTCAACATTTCATTTGTCGGACATGACCAATTTTTTTGTCGATTTTTACAGTCTACTGTATCATTTGAGGGTAGTGGATGGAGTACATTCTTTGTAGCATTAATTGTGTTTATCATTGCTCAATTATCAAATGACAAAAACTTCACAAATCATTGAACCAATGCTTTATTGAATAGGAAATGTTCCACAACATTTTATAGGGAACATTGTTTTCATTCAAAAATATATGCAAATCCAAACTGAATGAATGAATAATAATTTACAAAATTGAAAATCAATATGAGCACATTGTCTTTGACAATTGAAAAATACTAATTTAGAAGACATAAACATTTAGCAATTTGTAAATGCTAACATCTCAAAATGGAAGATGAATCCAACACTAATGATGTAGGTTTGGAAAAAGATATTGGTAATGACATAGGTATGGAAATTCCTCTCGAACAAATGACTATTCAAGATCAAAACAAAGAGGATCTAAAAGATGAATACAAGGAAGAAACAAATGTTCAACAAAATGAAGAAGAACCTATTGAAATACCAAGTGATCATTCTTTACCAAATCAATGAAGGTTCGTTTCTTCTTACCTAGAAGAATTAATTATTAATGATCCGTCCAAAGGTATTACGACTAGAGCCTCTACTAGAAATCATTTAAATAGTTTTGCTTTCATTTTTCAAATTGAACTGAAGAATTTTAAAGAAGCTATGTTTGATGAATTTTGGATACTGGCCATACAAGAAGAACTAAATCAATTTGAAAGAAATCATGTTTGGGATAGTCGTTATACCAAATGATCAAATTGTAATTGATACAAAATGATTTTTTAGAAATAAAAAAGACGAAATGGGATAATTGTATGTAACAAGACTAGATTAGTGGCTTAAGGTTACACTCAAGAAAAATGCATCAATTACGAGGAAACTTTTGATTCGCATGCTTTTCTTGCATTTGCTTGTCGTAAAAATTTTACTCTATCAAATGGATGTTAAAAGTGCTTTTCTAAACGACTTTATTAAATGATAAGTCTTTATAGAGAAACCTCTAATTTTAAAGATTACGAATATCTGGAGTATATTTTTAAAATTAGAAAAGCTTTCTATGGTTTAAAACAAACCCTAGATCTTGGTATGAAATTTTAAGCAAATTTCTACTTTCAAATGGTTTATGTATAGGAAAAATGGATACTATCTTTTTTTGCTAAAATCGAAAAGAGTGATATGATTATTATTCAGATTTATGTCGATGATATTATTTTAATGTAATTGATAATCTCTCTTTGTGAAGAATTTTTCAAATGTATGAGTAAGGAGTTTGAAATGAGTATGATGGAAAAACTAAAAAATCTTCTTTGGACTACAAATTAGACAAACTAATAATGGGATATTTATTAGTCAAAATCAATATATCTTGGCTATGCTGAAAAGATTCAAAATGGAAAACTTGAAGCCAATGAACACTTTAATGAGCTCATCCATAAAATTGGACAAAGATGATCAAGGCACTCCCATTGATGTAACAAAATATCGAAGTATGATTTGATCCCTTCTTTATTTAACTACAAGTATACCCGATATTATGTTCAGTGTGTACTTATGTGTTAGATTTTAACCAAATCATAAAGAATCACATCTTAGTGCTGTAAAAAGAATTTTCAGATATCTTAATGGCACAAAACCTTCAGGCTTTTGTATCCAAAAGACACTCACATTGACCTACTTATCCATTCGAATGCCGATTGATCGAAAAAGCACTAGCGACACATGTCATTTTCTAGACTTTGCGCTAGTGTCATGGTTTAGTAAGAAATAAAATTTCATTGTGTTATCTACCTTTTGATGGCGAAAGGCCCTGTGATAGCCAGGATGAATGCTGATCTACTTAGAATACATTTGAAGCCAAATATATCTCGATTGCTAGTTGTTGTGCACAAGTGCTAATGACGAAATAGACACTCAGTGATTATCACTTATCTTTGGATCATATACTTATTATGTGTGATAATACTAGTGTCGTAAACTTGTCCAAAAATCCCATTTCGCACTCTCGGACAAAGCATATTGAAATAAGACATCACTTTCTTATAGACCATGCTCAAAAGGGAGATAATGTATTAGAATTTGTGAACATGGAAAATCGATTGCCTGATATCTTCACAAAACCTCTTGCACTTGAACGATTCTCACATGTTATGAGAGGCTTAGGGATTATTGGCGAATATGAGGTACATAACTAAGTTAGTTGCATGCTATAGCATTTATTTCTATTTAGCATTCTACTAAAAGAAAGAAAAGAAGGGGGACATCTGGACAAGTTAAAAAGGACTGTCCAAAATTTGGACAAGTCCAACGGACTATCTGAACTCCTAGTCTGATTTGATAGAAGATTTTCCTAAATCAAGCCCTGTCAATTCGGACGTTCGGGTGAGCAAACACCCAACACTTCTACACCTCAAATTTCTTTACCAAAACCTTAAAACCCCCAAATCTGAACACTTGTTGCAAATTTTTTTTTTTCAAATTTCATAGCTTTTCTACCATGACGAGGTCCGAAAAAAGTGGAAAAGATAATCAAGCAAATTGTAAGATGGATCCTCCACCTTTATCTGATGAAGAAATGGATTTGGAGCTTGAGGTGCCGGCGAACCTATTTGAAAAATTACCCATTCTAACAGGGAAAAATGTTGATTTCACCTATTTTACCATTGAAGCACCCATGTTTCATGTAGAAGAATATTTTGAAAATGTGGGATGGGTGTTTATTATAACATATTTTACCATTGAAGCACCCATGTTTCATGTAGAAGAATATTTTGAAAATATGGGATGAGTGTTTATTATAACATTAGAAGAACATGCATATTTTCAACTTTGAAAGATTTTTATAAAAATATAGTCATTACTCCTCGTTTGGATGAGATTACGTGTTTACTTAAAAATATACGTATCACTATCAACTAAGATCTTATTCGTGATATTTTTGAGCTTGACCTGTGTGAAACTCAAATTTTTCTACATAAAACTCATCCTACATTGGAAGGATATGATCCAACCGAAGCATGTTGTCGAGTCATGAGAAAGAATTTTGAAAACATTACGAAAATTAGTGTAAATCAACTAACCCTTCCATGTAAATTTTTACAAAACATCATTGTACTTGTCATTTTCCCTAGGAAGGGACATCGAGATGAAGTTAACCATTTTGATTTTTTTCTTCCTGATTCATTCGTTGTTGGTCAAAATTTAGATTTTTCGACCATTGCATTAGGTTTCATAAAACTTGTGTATTCCACATGTCATGTTAAAGCATTAACATATGGCAAGCTTCTTACAAAAATTCTCAAACATTTTTTTTTATTCTATTACATGGTGAGACTTTCATCGAACTTCACCTAACTGACACTATTAACATTCAAACTCTCAAACGGATGAAAATTGTAAAAGAACATGGTCAATGGGTAACACACACTAAAGGATTCGACCCCACCTCAGGTCCCTAGACTCTCTGTGAGGGTGATGAAGAAGAGGAAAGGGATGATGTACCACAAGTTCCGAATCCTCCTCACGACATACCGGGCTCCATTACTTACTTCTACCGGTGACTTTACATTTACGAAGACCAGTATAATCTTTTAAACCGCTGCATTGGTTCTATTACATCCTCGATAGATGGCTTTGGTGGACTATTTCACTGGTTGTAGGTTCAACAGGCTGCAATCCAAGCACATCAGGGTGCAATTTAAACAGTCGGCGATGTCAGCTTAGCAAAATGCCTTCTACACTTTCTTCTGCCACATCCTCAAGAGCCATAGTTTTCGTTCTTTTGTTCTTCATGTTTCTGTATTTCTAAATTTTATGATTTTATGTCTCGACTACAATCTTGTTATTTCACTTCATGATTCCAATATTCTGTGACATTTTCAATGAAATCTCGTTTCCATAACTGGTGCCAATGATTGATTTTGTGCACTTAGATCCCCACGTAGTTATTCTTTTTGCTTATACCGAAAGAGAGAAAATATATAAAATGATATGCATTGCTTGACGTATATAAGATACATAAGATAGGGAAAATAGATGTATAGGAGACAAGGGAAATATATGAACTATAGGCAATATCTCGTTTATAAAATTGCTACAAATATCATCTTTTGCTTGTCATAATCAAAAGGGGAACATAGTTGACTATGGTTGATTTCATGTTTTGATTATAACAAACATGATGCTTTTATTTCTAACAATTGAATTCAAGTCATTATAGCTACCGTTGCAATTTTGGTCAATTGAAGAAAATGAGATCGCTATGCAGGAATTGCAATTGATGTTCAATGAGAATCGAGATGGAATCCAAGCATTCACATCAAATCAATCAAAGACGAGTATTTCAATTACCGAAATTAGATGTTTTGGATTCACATGTGAAGGTAAGATGCTTTAATCCTTAGTAATGAATCATTAAAAGCTCAAGATGGATTTTTATGCACAAGAAAAATTATTTCTCAAAATGCTTGCATAAAATTATTTTTCAAAAGGTAAGAATCTCAACTTAATATTCAAACTTCTCAAAAATGTCACTTACCTTGAAAAATTAAGTGAAAATGTCCTTCAAAGGTCTACATTTTTCTAAACAAGCAAAGAAGGAAAATTTTGGGATAACACTGTCCAAGCAGATGTCCGATTGACCTAGCAGAGGATCAGTTCGTCCAACGGTCAAATTTTTTAACCATTCTGAAACTCTGAAACACAACGACTAGTTGAGTGTTCAATTAAGAGTCTGGTTGAACCGTCCGGTTGGTCAGAACTTTTGGCGTTTTAATTGCAACAAAGACCACCTCACTTTTCATTCATTACAAGACTTTTATGACCATTAAAGTGAGATACACTTAAGCAAAATTATTACACTCTTTGTTTATCTTAGTCAAATCAAATAATTTATTTTGAAAAACTTTTGAGTGAATTAACTTTTGGAAATCATTCTTCTAATCAAAGTTTGTTTGTTTGTTTGTTTTTTTTACTTAATACTCGAGCTTCATTCATTGTTATTATCCTACTTCTCTCTTGGTACTTAATTTTGGTTATATAATTTATTAAGAGAGAAGTTCAAATTGTAAACTCAATTACTCTTTGAATTTGTGGGTCATATAGAGGTCCCGTAAAACTCTATATTATAAAAGGATTGGTGCTCCTTGATTGTAAGTCATCGAAAGCGTTGTAAAAAGTTAGATTGCACCATTAGTCAATCAATATAGTGAAAAAGTCGGAGAACTTGATGGCGAAGGACGTAGATCACTGGTTGGGATTGAACTTACACAATTACATTATTTGTACACTCTCTTCCCTTTTACTTATTACTTTTGTATTTGAGCATATTTGTTTGGTTGACTTATTTGCTATTAAATTTGTCTAAATTTAGACATATTTTTTGAAATTATTTTTAATAACTATTTCACCCCCATCTTGGTTAGCTATTCTTGGGATATCACTTAAGCATTTGTTTCATCTTTCAAAAACACCATTCGTGCTAGGGGATCCTAGCTTAGTGTACAATTGGACGATTCCACATTCCCTAGAAATTTAGTAAAGGATCTTGGACGTTTTTCTCATAATTCATCATATCTGTTATAGTATTCACCACCACGGTCAAAATTGACGTGTTTTACTCTTTTGCTGAGTTGATTTTAACCTCAGCCTTAAAAGCTTTGATTATGTCCAGTGATTAAAATTTCTCATGAATGAAATACTAACCGTAGCGAGAAAAATTCTATGAACGTAATAAATGATTGTTGACCATTCTAAGAAGTCGAAATGAATGACCCACAGATATCCATATGAATTAGTTCTAAGATGTCTAAAGTGTTATTGGCACATAATCTCCTTATATTTATTTGTTTCCTCTTAATGCAATTAACACAAACACTTAAATTTGAAAAATCAAGGAGATCAAGAAATCCTTCTTACACAATCTTTTCGATTTTCTTTCGAGATATGTGACCTAAGTGCTCGTGTCATAACGAAGTGAAATTCTCATTGGTTAATTTACATTTAATACTTCTTGAATTCACATGCAAAGTTTCATCTTAAGAGACAATCGAATTAAACAAATATGAATTATCATACATTATAAAAGAATCGGTATCTACAACATTTGAATTAAGAGAAAAACGAAATTTATTATTTTCAGTTGAACAAGAATAATCGAATCTGTACAATATAGAAATAGAAACTAAATTTCATCTAAAAGATAGTACCACAAAAGTCTCTTTCAAATTCAAATAAAAACTAATCTTTAATAATAATTTAAAAGTTCTATAGCCTCAACTTCAACTGATTTGTTGTCGTCCACCTTGAAAAATCTTTTTGCATCATTTGGCTTTTGACTGTTCAAGCAACTCTGCATAAACACATTTATATGAGTAGTGACACCGAAATCAATGGATCAAGTATGTTTAGGTACTGAAACTAAATTAATCTCAGAATAAACCAAAGGTGTGCATGTAATTCGGCCAAACATTTATATTCCTATGGACCGATCAATATTCGCATAAATTAAATACACACAACCATTTTAACAATGTGAATAAATTAATTTAGACAAGAGACATCACTTTGGTAACAAGTTGTTTCACTTAATCTATAATAGAATATTAGACATTCGAAAGAATTAATTGTACCAAAGTTGAATTTGTTTGTTTCTTTAATTTTTTTTCCAGCTCCAACCTGGTGCTAGGTGAGCGAAGAAGGTACTACTCTCAGGTTTGCTAAATTTTTAAGGCTAAAATGTCGTCTAAAAATTAAAATTTTAAATTCCAATATATGAATTTTAACCCTAAGACTTTTTCTTGAATCTTAGTGGTTTAACATGGATTGACTCTAATATCACTCATTAGAATTTAAAACATAAACTTTTGAATCTTCGTCTTTATTATCCAAATATTCAGTGTCAAATCACCAAGGTAATTAAAAGTGCAGAACATACCTTGATCCATTATATTAAATATTAAAAGATATAATTGCAATATCTTTTTTTGGCTTCTTAATCTTTAATTTTGTTTCCTTAATTGCTTGTTTTTATTTCTTGATTTCACGTTTTGATCTTCCACCTCAATACACTTTCTTTTGATATTTTTGTGTTAATGGGATATCAAAAAGAGTGAGAACTCACGTACGATTTGGAGACCATAACTTTATATATACACCCAAGAAATCTAGTCTCTATACATATTTAGGCTCTACCGCATTAGAAGCCCAAAACCCTATAATTTTAATTTTTTATTAGATCAACTTAGATGGGCTTAACCTTAATATAACATTTAATACACAATTAATTACATATGAAGGCTCACATGATAAATTAAAACCCAACACCAGATGCTTGGAGCAGCCATGTTGTACCTGCCCATCTTCTGTATCATTGGTGGCTACAATTTTTTTAAATCATTATTTTCTTGCACTGATTGTCGATCCGTTTCTAGACCTAATCTTGTATGTATGCATATGTGTATTGTTGGTGTAGTGGTGGCAGCTTTTGATTTCACTACGGTAGTGTAGTTATACTGAATTGATTGTTTTTGTAGTTTTTTTATGTTGGTTTTGGTACGTGTTGTCTGTGGCGATGAGGCAAACGTTTAAACTGTAGTTGTCTATGGTGGTGATAATGGAGGGAAGTGGTGGTGATGTAATAATAAATATCACACGTTGTGTCATGGG